>NC_069502.1:486299310-486491810 GCF_027579735.1 Bombina bombina | reverse complement strand
AGGCTAACACGTATTTTTTACCCTTATCTGGCTCCCTGTCTAACCGTGACTTTATTTGTGCAGGACTCAATGAGCTGCTTTTTCAAATAAAGTCACAGTTAGACAGGGAGCCAGATAAGGGTAAATATACGTATGATCCTTTCACACACTCACTGACCAGAGGATCCGTTATAAGTATAACTATATGGCTCTGCAGGCAAGTGTCATAAAACTCACTTGACACGGCAAGCTCCCTCTCTCACTCTGCCGCTCTGCTTCAAGTTGTTAGTGAACACAGCCTACAGTGCCGCACCCCCTCTACCCGCGAGGCATTCTGGGGCATGTAGTTAAAGTTGAATATGGCCTAGAAATTACCCAGCCACACGGGGCTAAATTTAGATGCGTCTTCTAACTACTTGTTGCGGTCAGTGAGGCACGGGGGGAGTACGCTTAGAGGGATACAAATCTGGCTGCCAGGGGTTGATTTTGTGGTGCATAGGGGTCAATTTAATTTCAAATAGAACATGCAATTTTCGGCCGGTTTTCCCCTCTTTCGGCCGAAATGGGATAGGCCTATTTTCGGCCGAAATATTCGGTGGCCGAAATTTCGGTGCATCCCTAATATATATATATATATACACACATATATGTGTGTGTGTATATATATTAGGGCTGTCAAAAATAATCGTTTTGACGATGCATCGCGATGCGGCATAAAACGATTCTGCATCGATGCGGTGAGGCGCGAGAATCGATTCACGTTACCCACGTGACCCCGCCTCCAGGACAAGTAACAGAAAGTGCGCAAAAGTGAGCGGTACAGCGTTTTGACGTCACTGACGTCAAGTCACCCAATAAAGCAACATGAGCGCTCCATGGGCGGTCTCTGGAAGTGCCGAAGTTACGCAGTAGGAGCAGGACTGTTGCCTGAGAGATTGATGATGGTGATGACGATTCTGACTCCGAGTATACACGGCGGTATACAGTTACACGGCGGGCTCATTTTTATTTTGTGGGAGACAGAGGAGGAGACCTATGGTGAGAAACTAATAACTTTATAAGCTTATTTATTTACCAAAACGTCGTACATTTTGCCAATGCCATTGCCATGCCATAATTTCCATTGCCTATGTCTACTTGCCTAGTAATTACTAATTAGCTTACTGAAAGAGCACAATAAGGGGTACACAACAATAAGGGGTACAATTAAATTATTAATGATCAAATCAATATTATTTACTTAACGCTACTACTACTGACTGACTGAGGCTCAGGCTGCTGCATAATTGCTGCATTATTGAATATTGCCTATATAAAATTTATTATAAATAATAAATAGTATACTATTGTCTATTACTCTCTAATCTATCTATGTTTTTCACATGGATGCCGGTCTGTGGCCCCTCTACAATACTACAATCAATAATCTTGTAGATGTTTTTCACATGGATGCCTTGCCTGGTCTGAAGTGCAAATATTTTAAATAATATATACTTATATTATATATATAATAATAGTATACTATTTATTTAATATAATAAATTTTATATATGCAATTTAATATGCATTGCAATTGCAATGCAAATGCATGTGCTGAGTGGTGAGTGCTCTCTTAAAAGATGCCACATGCCAATCCGAAGAACCCAATCCCTGTTTTATAAATTATTTAACAAGGCTAAAAGCTGCATTTTTAAACATACTAAACTAAAGGCCATAAAACCCAATTTTTGATTCAAGAAAGTGCATGCAATTTGAAACAACTTTCCCTATTATATCATTTGCTTATCCTTTGTTGAAATGCATCACCTCCTCCTTGTGTCGTGCACTAATGTGTGTTGCGCATTGCTATTTCATCAACAAATATCTGAGAAGTATTAAGCAAATTAAATAATAGAAGTTAGTTATGTTGTTTATTTAAAATTGTATTCTCTATCTGAATCATGAAAGTAAATGTTTGGGTTTCATTGCACCTTTAAGTGTGTAATATATTACAGTAACTAACTTACAGTGTCAGTGAGTGATTTCCCCTGCAATGCAATTCGTTTTAAAAATTATGTTGGCAAAATGTATGGCAAGTAGTTGAAGTTACTAGTACTTGTTGATTTTACATTTGCGGCTTGACATTTTGACAACTTGAACTTAGTGTTTTTTGTGTTTTTTTTAACACTGACAGAGTTCGACGTTGACAACAACATCATCCGTCACATATGTACATGTCATGCTAAAATGACAGAGGGAGACAAAAAAGATAGAGAGATAAAAAATGCACCTAGCATTTTAAAAGCAAGCATCTGGGCACATTTTGGATTTTATGAACATACTGGAAAGCACGAATTGGACAAGACACACGCGGTGTGTAAAGCCTTTCACACAAAAATTAAATACCTAGGGAATACTACTAACTTGAGAAATCACGTTAGACGTTTTCACTCTGAGATGCTAACCCCTGCCGCTGAATTGATGCAATGCTGTCAACTTTGCCGCCAAACTCTGAAAAAGGGAAGAGAATAACCAAAGCTGTGGCAACTTTCATAGCGAAGGACCTACGGCCTTACTCTGTTGTGGAAAACCTTGGGTTTCGCAACCTGTTGAAGACGCTAGAGCCACGTTATAAGATCCCGTCACGCAATCACTTAACAGAAAACGTTATACCTGCACTCTACCACGAAACAAAAGCTCAGGTAATTGCATCAATGAGCCAAGCCAGTCGAGTCGCATTAACGTGTGATTCATGGACTTCAGTCACGACGGCGTCTTATGTAACAGTAACTGCACATTACGTTAGCAAGGACTGGAAGATCTTGTCGCATGTGCTGCAAACGAGAGCAGTTTATGAGTCTCACACGGGTTCTCATCTGGCGGAGCTACTGTCTCGTGTGGTGGAAGAATGGCAGCTGTCCGATAAATCTGTAGTGCTTGTGACCGACAATGCGTCGAACATGATTGTTGCTGCTCAAGTTGGAAAATTCCCTCATGTAAAATGCTTCGCCCATACACTGAATCTCGCATCCCAGCGGGCGCTGAAAGTGGCCACACTCTCCAGGCTTTTAGGCAGAGTGGGAGGAATATCAACATTTTTTCACCGCAGCACTACAGCAAACCACTGTCTGAAAGAAAAACAGAAATGTCTTGGCCTGAAGAATCATAAGCTGATAACTGATGTGACAACAAGGTGGAAAAGCTCATAGGACATGGTCGAGAGGTTCCTAGAACAGCAACCTGCAATCTGTGCCACATTGTTGTCTCCAGAAGTCAGAAAAAGTGAGTCAGATCTCTGCACTCTCAACGAAACAGATATGTCAAATGCAGAGGATGCTGTGAGTGCATTAAAGCCAATGAAAGATGCAACCACACTGATGTCAGAAGAGCGCAATCCAACTGTTTCTCTCATTGCCCCTCTAAATGCACAACTGCTCCAGAACATGACAGACACCATGGGAGACACACCCATGATCCATGAGATCAAGAATGCCATCAAAACAGATCTCCTGAATAGGTACAGCAGTGAGGCAGAGAAGAAGATACTTTATACAGCCTCTGCCCTGGATCCTCGTTTTAAGGGACTGCCTTATATTCTCACAGAGGAGGAGAGATTGGAGATTTACAGAGGAGTGACTGAGGTGGCTGCATCCTTGGAGGTAATTTTAATTGCATCATGTTTCTTGAAAAATTTATAAATTGAAAACAAACATAAAACATACCATCCATAACAAAATAGGCTTAGCTAGCTAGCAGTAGCTTGCTTAGTAGCTAGTTTAATGAGTACAAGGTTTATTATATGTCAGTTCGAAAACTCCACAGTCAGTCAACTTTCCTCCTCCTCCGTCCACTCCCGAGTCCTAATAGATGTGAGCTGTTACTGTCTCTCTGAGCACACACATAGCATTAGCTGGCTGGCTGCTCTAGGTAATAATGAATGCTATTTTTTCTATTCTTTTGTTCAAACACAGATTGAGTGTACTAGTACAGTTACATCTAGGAGGACAAACGTGGATGAAGTGCCACTGCCTGAGGGAAAAGAAACTCTGGAAGAAGAATCACCCATCGAGGAGGATAACCCTTCTCCTCCCAAAAGAAAGTCCACATCGCTGCTCATGACTTTGCTGGGACAGTCTTTCACTGACACTGAAGGTACAATAGAAGCCAAGACCCCCTATGCCAAGGCTGAAGAGGAAATAGAGAAATATTGTAAAGCCCCATCTCTGCCTCTCACTGAAGACCCTTTGAACTGGTGGCATGTACATGAGGTCATATTTCCCCTCCTCTCTCATTTGTCAAAGCGATACTTGTGTATCCCAGGTACAAGCGTGTCTGCAGAGTGGGTTTTCTCCACTGCAGGAGATGTGGTAACGGCAAAAAGAAGCACCCTCAAACCAGAGCATGCGGATCAACTAGTGCTCTTACAGAAAAACCTACATATTCCATAATTCTGAGTAGTGATTCAGGTTTATATTAATATTTAATGTTTTCTGGCACATCCAGAAGAAAGTGCTGTGTGCCTCACTGCCCAGTGCAGACTACTGTTAAGTTATTTTATATTTGTTACTGTTATATAGCTTATAGCTTTTTGAAAAATGAAGCTTAAAACCTTGAGTAAATCTTTGTTGGATCACAAAATATACTAGTACACTACACGACTGACTGTGAGTGAGTGTGTGCCAGTTTGAATGTTGTTTGTATGTATCTATCTATGAGTGTGTGTGAGACTGAGTGCCTTAACTGCCTTTGAATGTTTTTGTTTGCATGTGTGTCTGTCTAAGTGTCTATGAGTGTGTGTGAGTGTGACTGTGGCTGACTGGCTGTGGTGCCTTTGAATGTTTTTGTTTGTGTGTGTCCCACTATGTCTCTAGTGTCTGTCTAGTGACTGTCTGTCTATGAGTGTGCAGAGAGTGAGACTGAAGCCACACCACTGTATTAGGGGAAGGAAAAGCCTTGAGTAAATCTTTATTGGATAACAAATATACTGTACACTACAGACAGTACAGCAGCACACACACAACAGCACAATACAAAAATAAAGCACACACACCTCAGGTGAGTGGCGTGCCACCCTTTCTTCACCATGATTTACTCCTTGATGTCTGTGTGCTTTTTTATGTATTGTTTGTTTGTGTGTGACTGTGACTGCTGTGTACTGTGTTCAGTGACAGACTCAGTCACTGTTCACTGTGTTCAGTTGTGTGTAGTACTGCTTTAACAGTAACTAATAACTAACTAATTATATTTGTGATCCCATAAAGATAATATAATCAATCATCAAGAAGAAACTGTAGTTATAGTAGTTCAGTTCAATGCTACTTGTTTTAAATGTCTCTCTAGTACTACTGTAAGTCTGTAACTGTGTAAACTAATTGTATATGTCACAATCACATGTGTGTGTTGTGTGCACACTCTGTGCTGTGTGTTGTGTTCCAGATTCCCGTGATGTTTGTTTGCCACAAATTGACAGTCATGAAGGCACAGTGGAGTGCACCTGTAATTTTGTACCGTATATAAGGTATTTATGTTTTGTTTTCTGAGGAGGACAATTTTCACACAAATAAGGTATTATGGTGGTAACTTAAGCTTAACCTATCTATTTTGGTTTTAATTTAATGTCTATTATTATATTATTATTACTAAGCAAGTAAAGAAAGACATTAAATTAAAACCAACATAGATAGGTTAGACATTTATTTGTTGTTCATGTTTCTTTACAAGTGTATAGTGTACTTACTTACTATATATAAAATATACATTTAAATATTTTCTTTTATTGAAGAAGTACACTGCGAGTGCGAGCACTGCACTTTTTACACTATGTACTCTGTAACTACAGTTTGATGCCATAATATTGTTTCCTAACCAATACAACAATTGCCATTTAGTATTTACTGTTCTATAAACTGTTGTTGTCTGCTGTGTTCAGACTTTGCCACAGGAAGAGTGTCCTTTTTTGAGCTAATAAAATAAAAAAAAAGAGTTTATTTCAATATTTTGACTGCTTGAATTTGTTTTTCTGAAAAATTTAAAAAATGGGCAAAAATAGTGCAGTAATCGTGATGCATCGCAATGCATTGTAGAATCGAATCGTATCGAATCGTTACGATGATAATCGTAATCGAATCGAATCGTGAGACAGGTGAAGATGCGCAGCTCTGATATATATTTATATATATATATATATATATATATATATGTACACACACATATATGTATATGTATGTGTATATATATATATATATATATATATATATACACACACACACACACATATATGTATGTGTATATATATATATATATACACACACATATATGTATATATATATATATATATCTGTATATGTCATGTGTGTGTATATATGTGTATACAGTATATATATATATATATATAAAGTAAAGAAAGTGGTTTTCAATCCTTCATTAAATATATGTATATGTCCAAAGATAGTCTTATCCTTTATTAACCCCACATGGCTATTGCCCTAAGACTTCATTTGAGAGGCAACAACAGTCTCATCTGAAACAATTAGATCAATCATGGAGCGTAATCACTGTTGTGAGTAAATGTCGGTGTGGGTCTAATACACAATCTTCCTTAAAATGTGTCTTACTCATGCAAGAAACCGCTATGCGGCTACCCACTTACCGACCTCACCGGATATTTCCTCGATAGGTGATTGCTCTTGGCGTCCTGGAAGTTGTTATCCACCGCTATGTCCGTATTCTTACTTCAGCATTGAAGCAGCCCTCTGTACTTCCAATGCCCTTCCGATATCCACGCACTGGAAACAGCGTGAATACGTGTAGATGCGTGTGTGACGTACCACGTGTACGTACTCATCCAATCAGATTGGAGAGAATCCGGGACAACTTTCTTGAATGATAGTAAGCCTCAATAGGGAAGTCTAGCTGTCCACGCCAAACTGGGGTATAAATGGAGCACTTTAACACCGCTATTGCACAACTGCTGACCTGAAAAGTTCACGAATCCACAAGCCCAAAGTTTTTCAGCAAAAAAGTGCAAAATAGCGGTTAAAACATAAACTTTATTCAAGTGTAGTCACACTCATTAAAACATGGGGGTACCAGCATAAAAATAGAACAAAGAACAAAAATCAAACATGAGAACAAATAGCTGACATGTTTCGGCACACAGCCGTAATCATAGCTAATGGGCACACCTGTATTAAACCTTTAGTACCCTTCTCTAAATTCTCATTGGTTGCAATAAAATCATGTTGAGATTGTCACTCCTCCCTATTATTTATTTATAACTTACAATTCAATCTTGATTAAATATAATAGGATAGAACTCTTAACTAGAGGAACATAATTCTAACAAAATTACGTCTATTATATTTGATATAAATTCAAACTTAAACACTTAGCCAGACTAACGTTACAACAATAATGAATTATAACTAGATAGATAGCAGCAGTTCTAATATCTTGTATATTAATAAAAAACCTTAATAGATAGTGGAAAAAGTTGTAACCATACAATTCCTCCATTAAAGATATTGAAAAACTCATTGCATCCAAATGTGTAGATAAAGAGTGTATGAAAAATTCCATGAAAAAAGTGTAAGGTGTTTTTTAAACACCAAATACAGCATTGAATCCGGACTTGGCATATAGCTAATGAATTAACAAATAAAATCAAATTTATTCATTCAGGATTATTCCTATCTTTATTTAAGTATATACTATACCAAATCCACATTCATTACAGTAACACAAATTAAGAGAGATTGGAAAAAATCTATTTCCAATAATTAATTAAGTCGAACTCAGAGTTCAAACCTGAGGGGACTCTGGTACCCAGTCTAAATATCCAGAACATCTCCCTCTTGCCCAGCAATTTATCTCTATCCCCTCCCCTAGGGGGGGTAGCCACCCTTTCAATAGCCTGCCAGCGAAAAGTGGTCAAAGACTTATTGTGCCTTTTAGCAAAGTGCTGGACAAGAGGGGTTGTTGCTGTGCCTGAACTGATCGTGGATAAATGGTTCCTAATTCTCGTGTTGGCATCATTTGAGGTTAATCCTACATACTGTACAGAACACTCTATACATGTTATTAAATAAATAACATATGTAGTAGTACAGTTGAGGCATGTATCAATCTCAAATGTTTCTCCTGTACTAGTCGAATGGAAGCTGTCAGAAAATATTGCGTATTCACAAGGTCTGCATTTACGTTTACCACACTTATATAGCCCTTTGTGTTGTATCCATGAGCTCTCAGACTTTCTATTAGATTTTGGTAAACAAGAAGGGGACAGAATATTACCTAAAGTTCTACATTTCCTATATGAACATTTTAGGCCTCTGTCCACACACTCTACTAGACCATCGTCTGCTGCCAACATTTTAAAGTGTTTTTTCACTATTCTACAGATATCTCTGTATTGGGCGCTGTACTCAGTGACAAAATAAGACTCTCTCTTTTTCACTGGGTTGATGTTATCTGGTCTCTTTCTTGTATTGAGCAATGTCTTCCTATCTATCCTGGCTACCTGCCCCTGTGCTTTATCCAGGATAGTATCTGCATAGCCTCTCTCTTTGAGTCTTTTTCTCAACTCCTCACTTTGCATGCTAAAAGCTCCATCCTCCGTACAATTTCTCCTTAACCTTATAAATTGTCCCTTAGCCACTGAAAAGGGTACATGTGGAGGATGGCAACTCCTAGCATGCAAAAGTGTATTGCGTGTTATTGGCTTGCGATATGTGTCACATATTATGCGCCCAATTCCAGTACCAGTCAAAGTCAAGTCTAAGAAACAAATGCTCTCTTTGTGATGTTCGAAAGTAAAATTCAAACCCATATCATTATTATTGATCCCGGAAATGAAACTGTTCAACTCATCTTCCGTACCCTTCCATATAAGAAGCAAGTCATCTATGTATCTCCTGTAAAACACAATCTGATCTTTAAATGCATTCTTATCCCCAAAGATGTGGGACAGCTCCCACCAACCCATATACAGGTTGGCGAAAGATGGTGCAAACTTGGCACCCATTGCTGTCCCACACCTCTGGAGATAGAATAGTCCTTCAAACTTGAAGTAATTGTGTGTCAGGAGATACATAGTGACTCTTCGTACATAATCCTTTAATTCATCAGAAAAATTGGTAAAATAGTGCAGAAAATATGTTATAGCTTCAAGCCCTCTCTCATGTGGTATGGAAGAGTAGAGTGATGTGACATCAATTGTCACCCAACTGTACTCTCCTTCCACCCACTTTTCTTCTTCTAAGAGATTAATGACGTGTTTAGTGTCTCTCAAGTAACTTTGTAATCTGAGAACTAATGGATTCAGAATAGAATCCAACCACTCTGATAAATGCTCTGATACAGAACCTATACCGCTCACAATCGGGCGGCCTTTAACGTCATCAATACTCTTATGTACCTTGGGAAGATGATGGAAGATGGGCACAACGGGACATGTTACATATAGATAATCCCTCGTGGATTCATTAATGTGCCCATCTTCCAAACCATCATCCAAAATGGTCTTTAGAGTAGCTTGGTACATCTGTGTAGGGTCACCTGGTAACGGAACATAATTGTCAGTATTCTGTAATTGGCGTAAGGCCTCTTTAACATAATCGGTCCTGTCGAGAACGACTATTGAACCACCCTTATCTGCCTTGCGTATTGTAATATCATCCATTCTTTTCAATTCATTTAATGCCCTTTTTGCATTGCGTGATAAATTATCATGAGAAACAGCCGTTTCTCTTAGACTCAAAAGATCATTCTCCACCCTTCTGTAAAAGGTCTCTAGTATTGTACCCCTATAATGTATAGGGTAAAAGTCAGATGAGGGTTTAAACCCACTGAACTCATTTACAGAATGGTGGTCCTGATCGATATGACCTTCAATAGACAAAGCATTAAGGGTGGTAATGTCACAAGCATCCTTAAAAGAGGTACAGTTAACCTCACATACTTCAGGTATACCAATTCCAACCCTAGTTTCCTCCTCCAATGGTGATTCCCTAAAAAATTTCTGTAAAGTTAAGTTCCTTATCAATTTATTTAGATCTAACATAGTCTCAAAAACATTAAACATATTAGTAGGTGCAAAGTTAAGACCCAGACTCAGCACATTAAGATGTTCTTTAGTGAGTATTCTAGATGAAAGGTTTATTACATTGTTTATTTGTATTTCGTGTTGGTCCTGTTCCCTCTTACTGGGTACCTTATTTGCTCGTGACCTATACCTGTTTTTTCTGATGCTATGTGAAAAACCTTATCAAATTCTGCTTTATCTTGGTTTGCCTGACCAGATTGTTTAATATGTTGACTCATCACATATTTAGAACCTTTGCTACTAGCTGCTGCTTGTGGCACTATCTCCTTCTGTTTCGCTCCCTGATCATCATTGTATATAACTACTTGTGAATTTGGAGTCTGAAAATTAACATTATGATGTATACTTTGTTTTAAGATACCAATCTGTGTGCTCTGACCCTGATTACTTTCTCCTTGTTGTTTTAATACTTCTGAATTCTTGTTACTTTCAGAATGGGGTGCAGGTGTAAGTGTATTACTTGGAGATCTATTATGTCTATTGCTATTCCTATTCCTACTCCTGGATCTACCCCTATTCTGCGATCTCCTTGTGTTTGTTCTATCTGTCTTGTTCCAAACATAAACATTCTTGTTGTCAAAATCTGTTTTATCTCTCACATATTTTGTGTGCTTTAAATTCAAGACAGAAGTTTTAATCTCAGTAAGAGATGTTTTCAGAATATTATCAAACTTAGGGAAATCTATTTCATTTTTTCTGCTGTTCATTTCAATTTGCAGTACCCCAATTTCCTCTCTTACTGTTGTTAACAATTTAACTTTGTATGATATCAAATGTAACATTAATCGAACAGAACACTCAGTGAGAATACTATTCCAGGCCTCAATAAATTCCTCATCTTGAACTTCAAAGGTTGGAAACTTATTGAGCCTAAGTCCTCTTGGTATCATATTTAATTTCAGGTATCTTTCAAAAGTCCAAATATCATATTGCAATTTCATTTCCTTAATGAGTAGTTTCTCCATTTCATCAAACAAGCAACTCAAGTTGTAGTCCATAATATTCGTAGAAAAAATTCTGTCCAAATCCATACACTCTCTATCAGTCACTGGCATAAGTGAATAAAAATTTAAATTTTCGGTACCCTCCATGTTTGAAGTGCTCATGGACAAATTAGATAAATGAGGATATGAAAAAACTGTGCTTTATCAGGTATGCACAGATAATTAAACAAAGTAAAGAAAGTGGTTTTCAATCCTTCATTAAATATATGTATATGTCCAAAGATAGTCTTATCCTTTATTAACCCCACATGGCTATTGCCCTAAGACTTCATTTGAGAGGCAACAACAGTCTCATCTGAAACAATTAGATCAATCATGGAGCGTAATCACTGTTGTGAGTAAATGTCGGTGTGGGTCTAATACACAATCTTCCTTAAAATGTGTCTTACTCATGCAAGAAACCGCTATGCGGCTACCCACTTACCGACCTCACCGGATATTTCCTCGATAGGTGATTGCTCTTGGCGTCCTGGAAGTTGTTATCCACCGCTATGTCCGTATTCTTACTTCAGCATTGAAGCAGCCCTCTGTACTTCCAATGCCCTTCCGATATCCACGCACTGGAAACAGCGTGAATACGTGTAGATGCGTGTGTGACGTACCACGTGTACGTACTCATCCAATCAGATTGGAGAGAATCCGGGACAACTTTCTTGAATGATAGTAAGCCTCAATAGGGAAGTCTAGCTGTCCATGCCAAACTGGGGTATAAATGGAGCACTTTAACACCGCTATTGCACAACTGCTGACCTGAAAAGTTCACGAATCCACAAGCCCAAAGTTTTTCAGCAAAAAAGTGCAAAATAGCGGTTAAAACATAAACTTTATTCAAGTGTAGTCACACTCATTAAAACATGGGGGTACCAGCATAAAAATAGAACAAAGAACAAAAATCAAACATGAGAACAAATAGCTGACATGTTTCGGCACACAGCCGTAATCATAGCTAATGGGCACACCTGTATTAAACCTTTAGTACCCTTCTCTAAATTCTCATTGGTTGCAATAAAATCATGTTGAGATTGTCACTCCTCCCTATTATTTATTTATAACTTACAATTCAATCTTGATTAAATATAATAGGATAGAACTCTTAACTAGAGGAACATAATTCTAACAAAATTACGTCTATTATATTTGATATAAATTCAAACTTAAACACTTAGCCAGACTAACGTTACAACAATAATGAATTATAACTAGATAGATAGCAGCAGTTCTAATATCTTGTATATTAATAAAAAACCTTAATAGATAGTGGAAAAAGTTGTAACCATACAATTCCTCCATTAAAGATATTGAAAAACTCATTGCATCCAAATGTGTAGATAAAGAGTGTATGAAAAATTCCATGAAAAAAGTGTAAGGTGTTTTTTAAACACCAAATACAGCAATGAATCCGGACTTGGCATATAGCTAATGAATTAACAAATAAAATCAAATTTATTCATTCAGGATTATTCCTATCTTTATTTAAGTATATACTATACCAAATCCACATTCATTACAGTAACACAAATTAAGAGAGATTGGAAAAAATCTATTTCCAATAATTAATTAAGTCGAACTCAGAGTTCAAACCTGAGGGGACTCTGGTACCCAGTCTAAATATCCAGAACATCTCCCTCTTGCCCAGCAATTTATCTCTATCCCCTCCCCTAGGGGGGGTAGCCACCCTTTCAATAGCCTGCCAGCGAAAAGTGGTCAAAGCCTTATTGTGCCTTTTAGCAAAGTGCTGGACAAGAGGGGTTGTTGCTGTGCCTGAACTGATCGTGGATAAATGGTTCCTAATTCTCGTGTTGGCATCATTTGAGGTTAATCCTACATACTGTACAGAACACTCTATACATGTTATTAAATAAATAACATATGTAGTAGTACAGTTGAGGCATGTATCAATCTCAAATGTTTCTCCTGTACTAGTCGAATGGAAGCTGTCAGAAAATATTGCGTATTCACAAGGTCTGCATTTACGTTTACCACACTTATATAGCCCTTTGTGTTGTATCCATGAGCTCTCAGACTTTCTATTAGATTTTGGTAAACAAGAAGGGGACAGAATATTACCTAAAGTACTACATTTCCTATATGAACATTTTAGGCCTCTGTCCACACACTCTACTAGACCATCGTCTGCTGCCAACATTTTAAAGTGTTTTTTCACTATTCTACAGATATCTCTGTATTGGGCGCTGTACTCAGTGACAAAATAAGACTCTCTCTTTTTCACTGGGTTGATGTTATCTGGTCTCTTTCTTGTATTGAGCAATGTCTTCCTATCTATCCTGGCTACCTGCCCCTGTGCTTTATCCAGGATAGTATCTGCATAGCCTCTCTCTTTGAGTCTTTTTCTCAACTCCTCACTTTGCATGCTAAAAGCTCCATCCTCCGTACAATTTCTCCTTAACCTTATAAATTGTCCCTTAGCCACTGAAAAGGGTACATGTGGAGGATGGCAACTCCTAGCATGCAAAAGTGTATTGCGTGTTATTGGCTTGCGATATGTGTCACATATTATGCGCCCAATTCCAGTACCAGTCAAAGTCAAGTCTAAGAAACAAATGCTCTCTTTGTGATGTTCGAAAGTAAAATTCAAACCCATATCATTATTATTGATCCCGGAAATGAAACTGTTCAACTCATCTTCCGTACCCTTCCATATAAGAAGCAAGTCATCTATGTATCTCCTGTAAAACACAATCTGATCTTTAAATGCATTCTTATCCCCAAAGATGTGGGACAGCTCCCACCAACCCATATACAGGTTGGCGAAAGATGGTGCAAACTTGGCACCCATTGCTGTCCCACACCTCTGGAGATAGAATAGTCCTTCAAACTTGAAGTAATTGATGACGTTAAAGGCCGCCCGATTGTGAGCGGTATAGGTTCTGTATCAGAGCATTTATCAGAGTGGTTGGATTCTATTCTGAATCCATTAGTTCTCAGATTACAAAGTTACTTGAGAGACACTAAACACGTCATTAATCTCTTAGAAGAAGAAAAGTGGGTGGAAAGAGAGTACAGTTGGGTGACAATTGATGTCACATCACTCTACTCTTCCATACCACATGAGAGAGGGCTTGAAGCTATAACATATTTTCTGCACTATTTTACCAATTTTTCTGATGAATTAAAGGATTATGTACGAAGAGTCACTATGTATCTCCTGACACACAATTACTTCAAGTTTGAAGGACTATTCTATCTCCAGAGGTGTGGGACAGCAATGGGTGCCAAGTTTGCACCATCTTTCGCCAACCTGTATATGGGTTGTTGGGAGCTGTCCCACATCTTTGGGGATAAGAATGCATTTAAAGATCAGATTGTGTTTTACAGGAGATACATAGATGACTTGCTTCTTATATGGAAGGGTACGGAAGATGAGTTGAACAGTTTCATTTCCGGGATCAATAATAATGATATGGGTTTGAATTTTACTTTCGAACATCACAAAGAGAGCATTTGTTTCTTAGACTTGACTTTGACTGGTACTGGAATTGGGCGCATAATATGTGACACATATCGCAAGCCAATAACACGCAATACACTTTTGCATGCTAGGAGTTGCCATCCTCCACATGTACCCTTTTCAGTGGCTAAGGGACAATTTATAAGGTTAAGGAGAAATTGTACGGAGGATGGAGCTTTTAGCATGCAAAGTGAGGAGTTGAGAAAAAGACTCAAAGAGAGAGGCTATGCAGATACTATCCTGGATAAAGCACAGGGGCAGGTAGCCAGGATAGATAGGAAGACATTGCTCAATACAAGAAAGAGACCAGATAACATCAACCCAGTGAAAAAGAGAGAGTCTTATTTTGTCACTGAGTACAGCGCCCAATACAGAGATATCTGTAGAATAGTGAAAAAACACTTTAAAATGTTGGCAGCAGACGATGGTCTAGTAGAGTGTGTGGACAGAGGCCTAAAATGTTCATATAGGAAATGTAGAACTTTAGGTAATATTCTGTCCCCTTCTTGTTTACCAAAATCTAATAGAAAGTCTGAGAGCTCATGGATACAACACAAAGGGCTATATAAGTGTGGTAAACGTAAATGCAGACCTTGTGAATACGCAATATTTTCTGACAGCTTCCATTCGACTAGTACAGGAGAAACATTTGAGATTGATACATGCCTCAACTGTACTACTACATATGTTATTTATTTAATAACATGTATAGAGTGTTCTGTACAGTATGTAGGATTAACCTCAAATGATGCCAACACGAGAATTAGGAACCATTTATCCACGATCAGTTCAGGCACAGCAACAACCCCTCTTGTCCAGCACTTTGCTAAAAGGCACAATAAGGCTTTGACCACTTTTCGCTGGCAGGCTATTGAAAGGGTGGCTACCCCCCCTAGGGGAGGGGATAGAGATAAATTGCTGGGCAAGAGGGAGATGTTCTGGATATTTAGACTGGGTACCAGAGTCCCCTCAGGTTTGAACTCTGAGTTCGACTTAATTAATTATTGGAAATAGATTTTTTCCAATCTCTCTTAATTTGTGTTACTGTAATGAATGTGGATTTGGTATAGTATATACTTAAATAAAGATAGGAATAATCCTGAATGAATAAATTTGATTTTATTTGTTAATTCATTAGCTATATGCCAAGTCCGGATTCATTGCTGTATTTGGTGTTTAAAAAACACCTTACACTTTTTTCATGGAATTTTTCATACACTCTTTATCTACACATTTGGATGCAATGAGTTTTTCAATATCTTTAATGGAGGAATTGTATGGTTACAACTTTTTCCACTATCTATTAAGGTTTTTTATTAATATACAAGATATTAGAACTGCTGCTATCTATCTAGTTATAATTCATTATTGTTGTAACGTTAGTCTGGTTAAGTGTTTAAGTTTGAATTTATATCAAATATAATAGACGTAATTTTGTTAGAATTATGTTCCTCTAGTTAAGAGTTCTATCCTATTATATTTAATCAAGATTGAATTGTAAGTTATAAATAAATAATAGGGAGGAGTGACAATCTCAACATGATTTTATTGCAACCAATGAGAATTTAGAGAAGGGTACTAAAGGTTTAATACAGGTGTGCCCATTAGCTATGATTACGGCTGTGTGCCGAAACATGTCAGCTATTTGTTCTCATGTTTGATTTTTGTTCTTTGTTCTATTTTTATGCTGGTACCCCCATGTTTTAATGAGTGTGACTACACTTGAATAAAGTTTATGTTTTAACCGCTATTTTGCACTTTTTTGCTGAAAAACTTTGGGCTTGTGGATTCGTGAACTTTTCAGGTCAGCAGTTGTGCAATAGCGGTGTTAAAGTGCTCCATTTATACCCCAGTTTGGCGTGGACAGCTAGACTTCCCTATTGAGGCTTACTATCATTCAAGAAAGTTGTCCCGGATTCTCTCCAATCTGATTGGATGAGTACGTACACGTGGTACGTCACACACGCATCTACACGTATTCACGCTGTTTCCAGTGCGTGGATATCGGAAGGGCATTGGAAGTACAGAGGGCTGCTTCAATGCTGAAGTAAGAATACGGACATAGCGGTGG
This sequence comes from Bombina bombina, assembly GCF_027579735.1. Taxonomy (NCBI): domain Eukaryota; kingdom Metazoa; phylum Chordata; class Amphibia; order Anura; family Bombinatoridae; genus Bombina; species Bombina bombina. The sequence continues at coordinate 486,475,206 of NC_069502.1, read as the reverse complement.
ATAACAACTTCCAGGACGCCAAGAGCAATCACCTATCGAGGAAATATCCGGTGAGGTCGGTAAGTGGGTAGCCGCATAGCGGTTTCTTGCATGAGTAAGACACATTTTAAGGAAGATTGTGTATTAGACCCACACCGACATTTACTCACAACAGTGATTACGCTCCATGATTGATCTAATTGTTTCAGATGAGACTGTTGTTGCCTCTCAAATGAAGTCTTAGGGCAATAGCCATGTGGGGTTAATAAAGGATAAGACTATCTTTGGACATATACATATATTTAATGAAGGATTGAAAACCACTTTCTTTACTTTGTTTAATTATCTGTGCATACCTGATAAAGCACAGTTTTTTCATATCCTCATTTATCTAATTTGTCCATGAGCACTTCAAACATGGAGGGTACCGAAAATTTAAATTTTTATTCACTTATGCCAGTGACTGATAGAGAGTGTATGGATTTGGACAGAATTTTTTCTACGAATATTATGGACTACAACTTGAGTTGCTTGTTTGATGAAATGGAGAAACTACTCATTAAGGAAATGAAATTGCAATATGATATTTGGACTTTTGAAAGATACCTGAAATTAAATATGATACCAAGAGGACTTAGGCTCAATAAGTTTCCAACCTTTGAAGTTCAAGATGAGGAATTTATTGAGGCCTGGAATAGTATTCTCACTGAGTGTTCTGTTCGATTAATGTTACATTTGATATCATACAAAGTTAAATTGTTAACAACAGTAAGAGAGGAAATTGGGGTACTGCAAATTGAAATGAACAGCAGAAAAAATGAAATAGATTTCCCTAAGTTTGATAATATTCTGAAAACATCTCTTACTGAGATTAAAACTTCTGTCTTGAATTTAAAGCACACAAAATATGTGAGAGATAAAACAGATTTTGACAACAAGAATGTTTATGTTTGGAACAAGACAGATAGAACAAACACAAGGAGATCGCAGAATAGGGGTAGATCCAGGAGTAGGAATAGGAATAGCAATAGACATAATAGATCTCCAAGTAATACACTTACACCTGCACCCCATTCTGAAAGTAACAAGAATTCAGAAGTATTAAAACAACAAGGAGAAAGTAATCAGGGTCAGAGCACACAGATTGGTATCTTAAAGCCCAGTATACATCATAATGTTAATTTTCAGACTCCAAATTCACAAGTAGTTATATACAATGATGATCAGGGAGCGAAACAGAAGGAGATAGTGCCACAAGCAGCAGCTAGTAGCAAAGGTTCTAAATATGTGATGAGTCAACATATTAAACAATCTGGTCAGGCAAACCAAGATAAAGCAGAATTTGATAAGGTTTTTCACATAGCATCAGAAAAAACAGGTATAGGTCACGAGCAAATAAGGTACCCAGTAAGAGGGAACAGGACCAACACGAAATACAAATAAACAATGTAATAAACCTTTCATCTAGAATACTCACTAAAGAACATCTTAATGTGCTGAGTCTGGGTCTTAACTTTGCACCTACTAATATGTTTAATGTTTTTGAGACTATGTTAGATCTAAATAAATTGATAAGGAACTTAACTTTACAGAAATTTTTTAGGGAATCACCATTGGAGGAGGAAACTAGGGTTGGAATTGGTATACCTGAAGTATGTGAGGTTAACTGTACCTCTTTTAAGGATGCTTGTGACATTACCACCCTTAATGCTTTGTCTATTGAAGGTCATATCGATCAGGACCACCATTCTGTAAATGAGTTCAGTGGGTTTAAACCCTCATCTGACTTTTACCCTATACATTATAGGGGTACAATACTAGAGACCTTTTACAGAAGGGTGGAGAATGATCTTTTGAGTCTAAGAGAAACGGCTGTTTCTCATGATAATTTATCACGCAATGCAAAAAGGGCATTAAATGAATTGAAAAGAATGGATGATATTACAATACGCAAGGCAGATAAGGGTGGTTCAATAGTCGTTCTCGACAGGACCGATTATGTTAAAGAGGCCTTACGCCAATTACAGAATACTGACAATTATGTTCCGTTACCAGGTGACCCTACACAGATGTACCAAGCTACTCTAAAGACCATTTTGGATGATGGTTTGGAAGATTGGCACATTAATGAATCCACGAGGGATTATCTATATGTAACATGTCCCGTTGTGCCCATCTTCCATCATCTTCCCAAGGTACATAAGAGTATTGATGACGTTAAAGGCCGCCCGATTGTGAGCGGTATAGGTTCTGTATCAGAGCATTTATCAGAGTGGTTGGATTCTATTCTGAATCCATTAGTTCTCAGATTACAAAGTTACTTGAGAGACACTAAACACGTCATTAATCTCTTAGAAGAAGAAAAGTGGGTGGAAGGAGAGTACAGTTGGGTGACAATTGATGTCACATCACTCTACTCTTCCATACCACATGAGAGAGGGCTTGAAGCTATAACATATTTTCTGCACTATTTTACCAATTTTTCTGATGAATTAAAGGATTATGTACGAAGAGTCACTATGTATCTCCTGACACACAATTACTTCAAGTTTGAAGAACTATTCTATCTCCAGAGGTGTGGGACAGCAATGGGTGCCAAGTTTGCACCATCTTTCGCCAACCTGTATATGGGTTGGTGGGAGCTGTCCCACATCTTTGGGGATAAGAATGCATTTAAAGATCAGATTGTGTTTTACAGGAGATACATAGATGACTTGCTTCTTATATGGAAGGGTACGGAAGATGAGTTGAACAGTTTCATTTCCGGGATCAATAATAATGATATGGGTTTGAATTTTACTTTCGAACATCACAAAGAGAGCATTTGTTTCTTAGACTTGACTTTGACTGGTACTGGAATTGGGCGCATAATATGTGACACATATCGCAAGCCAATAACACGCAATACACTTTTGCATGCTAGGAGTTGCCATCCTCCACATGTACCCTTTTCAGTGGCTAAGGGACAATTTATAAGGTTAAGGAGAAATTGTACGGAGGATGGAGCTTTTAGCATGCAAAGTGAGGAGTTGAGAAAAAGACTCAAAGAGAGAGGCTATGCAGATACTATCCTGGATAAAGCACAGGGGCAGGTAGCCAGGATAGATAGGAAGACATTGCTCAATACAAGAAAGAGACCAGATAACATCAACCCAGTGAAAAAGAGAGAGTCTTATTTTGTCACTGAGTACAGAGCCCAATACAGAGATATCTGTAGAATAGTGAAAAAACACTTTAAAATGTTGGCAGCAGACGATGGTCTAGTAGAGTGTGTGGACAGAGGCCTAAAATGTTCATATAGGAAATGTAGAACTTTAGGTAATATTCTGTCCCCTTCTTGTTTACCAAAATCTAATAGAAAGTCTGAGAGCTCATGGATACAACACAAAGGGCTATATAAGTGTGGTAAATGTAAATGCAGACCTTGTGAATACGCAATATTTTCTGACAGCTTCCATTCGACTAGTACAGGAGAAACATTTGAGATTGATACATGCCTCAACTGTACTACTACATATGTTATTTATTTAATAACATGTATAGAGTGTTCTGTACAGTATGTAGGATTAACCTCAAATGATGCCAACACGAGAATTAGGAACCATTTATCCACGATCAGTTCAGGCACAGCAACAACCCCTCTTGTCCAGCACTTTGCTAAAAGGCACAATAAGGCTTTGACCACTTTTCGCTGGCAGGCTATTGAAAGGGTGGCTACCCCCCCTAGGGGAGGGGATAGAGATAAATTGCTGGGCAAGAGGGAGATGTTCTGGATATTTAGACTGGGTACCAGAGTCCCCTCAGGTTTGAACTCTGAGTTCGACTTAATTAATTATTGGAAATAGATTTTTTCCAATCTCTCTTAATTTGTGTTACTGTAATGAATGTGGATTTGGTATAGTATATACTTAAATAAAGATAGGAATAATCCTGAATGAATAAATTTGATTTTATTTGTTAATTCATTAGCTATATGCCAAGTCCGGATTCATTGCTGTATTTGGTGTTTAAAAAACACCTTACACTTTTTTCATGGAATTTTTCATACACTCTTTATCTACACATTTGGATGCAATGAGTTTTTCAATATCTTTAATGGAGGAATTGTATGGTTACAACTTTTTCCACTATCTATTAAGGTTTTTTATTAATATACAAGATATTAGAACTGCTGCTATCTATCTAGTTATAATTCATTATTGTTGTAACGTTAGTCTGGCTAAGTGTTTAAGTTTGAATTTATATCAAATATAATAGACGTAATTTTGTTAGAATTATGTTCCTCTAGTTAAGAGTTCTATCCTATTATATTTAATCAAGATTGAATTGTAAGTTATAAATAAATAATAGGGATGAGTGACAATCTCAACATGATTTTATTGCAACCAATGAGAATTTAGAGAAGGGTACTAAAGGTTTAATACAGGTGTGCCCATTAGCTATGATTACGGCTGTGTGCCGAAACATGTCAGCTATTTGTTCTCATGTTTGATTTTTGTTCTTTGTTCTATTTTTATGCTGGTACCCCCATGTTTTAATGAGTGTGACTACACTTGAATAAAGTTTATGTTTTAACCGCTATTTTGCACTTTTTTGCTGAAAAACTTTGGGCTTGTGGATTCGTGAACTATATATATATATATATATATATATATATATATATATATATATATATATATATATATATATATATATATATATATATATATATATAAAGTAATGAAGAGTGCACTCACCAGGACTTTTCAAAGTTTTATTCCAATTATGTGAACGTTTTCGGGGGATTAGCCCCTTCCTCAGACATACAAAATACAATATGAGCAAAAACCCACACCAGACACCCTTATAAAGGTGGGCCAGCCAATCACATGCTCTCCACAGTAAGGTGCCTCCCACAAGTGAGGACACCCCCATGGCAACAAATGAGTCAGACCCAAACAGCAAAAATAGCGAACATAAATACATAAAATGAACAGCAGGACAAGATTGGTCATAAGCAGGGCAATACAAAATGTATAAGTTAAATAAGTTAAATACATTGTATAGAACAAATCAAAGTTCCTATCCAAATAAGATCAGCATCTTTAAACATGAAATCCATAAATCATGAAAGCACATAAATACATAGGTAAAGTGCATCAAAGGCATTGAAGGCATAATGTGTGTTAATCTGTGTTAACATATGGGCATGTCAGAAACTCAGAAGAGGGGGGGGAGGGGAGGCTATGTGTACACTGTGCTGCAGAAAAGCCAACAAGATTGGTCATAAGCAGGGCAATACAAAATGTATAAGTTAAATAAGTTTAATACATTGTATAGAACAAATCAAAGTTCCTATCCAAATAAGATCAGCATCTTTAAACATGAAATCAATAAATCATGAAAGCACATAAATACATAGGTAAAGTGCATCAAAGTCATTGAAGGCATTAATGTGTGTTAATCTGTGTTAACATATGGGCATGTCAGAAACTCAGAAGAGTGGGGGGGGGGGGAGGCTATGTGTACACTGTGCTGCAGAAAAGCCAACAGTCAACATTGTTAAACCAAATAATTGCAAGTGATTGAATGTTATTTTCAATCACTTACAATTATTTGGTTTAACGATGTTGACTGTTCATTCTATACAATGTATTTAACTTATTTAACTTATACATTTTGTATTGCCCTGCTTATGACCAATCTTGTCCTGCTGTTCATTTTATGTATTTATGTTCGCTATTTTTGCTGTTTGGGTCTGACTCATTTGTTGCCATGGGGGTGTCCTCACTTGTGGGAGGCACCTTACTGTGGAGAGCATGTGATTGGCTGGCCCACCTTTATAAGGGTGTCTGGTGTGGGTTTTTGCTCATATTGTATTTTGTATGTCTGAGGAAGGGGCTAATCCCCCGAAAACGTTCACATAATTGGAATAAAACTTTGAAAAGTCCTGGTGAGTGCACTCTTCATTACTTTCTATTTACCTATCTGCTGCACCCTGGGCATGTGATTTGGATTTCTGGAGTGCTTGTCTACTTTGAACTTTATATATATATATGTATATATATATATGTGTATGTATATATTTGTATAGAGTGTGTGTGTGTGTGTGTATATATATATATATATATATATATATATATATATATATATATATATGCACATATAAAATCCCCTGTAGGGCTCAGCACTCACTTTACGATAAACGGCCTGCCCGGGGTGTATTCCAAATAGGGTAAACAAAACAGATTAAGGAACACACTCGCCGGGTCTTATAAATCGTCACTTTTTCTTATGTATTAAATAATATTTGATTTATAAGAACGGCGAGTGAGTTCCTTAATCTGTTGTTTTTTTTTTAATATATATATATATATATCTGTGTGTGTGTGTGTGTATATATATATATATATATATATATATATATATATATATATATATATATATATATGTATATATATATATATATATATATACATATCACATATGTATGTGTATATATATATATATATATATATATATATATATATATATATATATATATATAATCAATCACATACATTGCATACATATACTTTTTTAGATCTTAAGAAGAGGCAGCCAAGGAGTTAAAAGTTAGATGACAGGGCTGGTAGTAGGAGGAAAATAAGACTTGACCTCTTAACCTAAAACTGATGTAGTGTATATATGCCAGTCATATTGGCAGGACAACTACATGAGCCGCATACTCACCCCCCCTCTCCCTCCCTCCTCCATCCTCCCTTCTCTTACATTTGAGCATGCAGGAAACAAGGAAGGAGGGGGTAGTATGCAACCAGTACCCAGTAAATCTTTAGAGCAATGGATTATCAATGACATTGCCTTCCGGTCACACTAGTAACCCTCGTGCACTCTGATCCCCCTCCCACCTCAGTCCGGGGCGGCTGCCTGTGTGTCACATTGCTCTCAGGACAGACTTCCCTGCTCAGCAACTTCTCTGCCTCTGCTGCTTCTCCCAGTGCGGTAACTGTAAGACTAAGTTGCATTGCAGGGAGCCAGCCAGAGCCAGGAGGGGGCGCAACGATCGGCGATCTGAAAGACTGATAGAATTTCATAGAAACAAACAATTTAACAGATAATACATTTAATTCACGTATTACAATATTCCTAATACATATTTTAAGTGCTAAGTTCCTCCCTGTCAGACTGTCCCTCACTGTCATGAGCCATCCATCATCACGCTTCAGGGAGGCAGATAATCTGATTTTATCTGGCTGAGTCGGCAACGCTCTCAGTGCACCCCCCTGCTGGTGCACCCTAAGGCGATTGCCTTTACTGCCTTATACCAAACACCAGCCCTGCTAACAGGTTAAGTGAACGTGAAATTAATAGGTTGTGAATAAATGTAAGCTTACTGTATACAGAGTGTGCATTCAAAAGGGCACAAAAGAATTGTGGTGTACTAACAAAGGTGCAGTTAATGAGGTTGAGAGGTTACGTGGGAAAGGTGTCATTCAGAGTAGTGAACAGAGGGAAGCAGAGGGGGACATGGGTTAGTTGAGACACCCCCAGCTGCAAGGAGAAGAAAGGTGGTGCGAGAAATGAGATGAGAGTGTGTCTTATGTGAGTGTTTAAGTTTAGAATCAGTGAAGCATGGTTGTCTGAGGTATGTGAGATAGGAATAGAGTTCATGTGTGTTGTAGAAGGGGGAAGGTAGAAGAGAAATATGAATGGTCTGAGTGCTGTTTGTAAATGGAAGAGTTGTGAATTTAAGGAGAAGGGAGGAGAAGGTAAATGCAGAAAGGAGAAAGTGAAATATGTTTGCAGAGAAATTTAGGGAGATTTGAAACTACTTGTTTCTATGTTGTCCCCTCCTTTGTCTAACTCCATGTTATAACACCCTACACTTATGAACTAACACAATTAGAGAACTACACACATGCTGTAATGGTCTAACAAGCAATCTTGGTTTAACAAGCTAGGGGTATTCAATGTATAGGTAATAAAAGTCACATGCTCCTAATTAACAAAGGTCATACATTACGAATGAAGCAAGGCCTAAACAAACAATGCAGATGTCACTTTTCTTATTAAAAGTGGAAGACAGAGACAGGAAAGTTTTTAAGGTAATAAAAATATACCATAAATGTAAGAGTAATTGCAGCTATAGTGTGTGATGCAGGAAGACAGACAGGGTTAATGTTTTATCCTGTAGCACATACCTGGGGAGATTTATATAAGTGCCCTGTTATTGTTAATTGTATCTATCTTACATAGTTATTTTAGCATTTTATATCCTTTGTCTCTAGTCACTCAGTCAAACTTACTTCTAACTTTCCATTCAGAAATCACTAAGCTCTTGCCTTGTAAATCTCTCAGTTAAACTTATGCCATGTAAAGGGAAAACCTCATTAATGTTATCGCACTAAATGCTAAATGTCTAAACTCATCATAGACATTCTGCCTTGCAGGATTTCAAAAATAAGCATGACAATATTGTAATGTAGTAGGAAACCCACTTTAAAGCAGGGAGAGAGCCCCAAACATTTAATACAATATATAAATTTGTCCAATGCTTTTATTCTTCCAAGTTCTCTAAAACCAATAGAGTAGGGATACATTTAAAAAATATTGTTCCTTTTCAAGAGTTTGCCACTCACTAAGATAAAGAGGGGAGATTATTAGCAGTAACAGGTAAACTATATGGGACAGTGGTAACTCTAGTTTACATTTATGCACCAAACAGCGTACATTTTTCAAAAATATATCCAATAGGCTCCTCAAATTTACAAGGGGAACTGATACTGATAGGGGTCGACTTCAATGTACCACTTGACCCCACCATTGACTGCTCTTCACAATCCTCATCTATACCTTTTAAATACCTAACAATGATAAAACAATATTTAAAAGCCCTGGCTGTTCAAGATTTCTGGAGACAGCTTAAGCCTCTGTCCAGAGACAATGGGGCCTATTTATCAAGCCGTCAACTGTGCTGCATTCGCCGGCACCAATACACTCGCCTGACATCACCTAACATCGCTGCCGCGGACCTGAATACGCTCTCTATATTTAACAAAATAGTTGTCAAAAAGCCACGCACCAAGTACGGGGCAATGAGCAGCGGACTGTTGTAAACTAACAGTCATCGATCTCGCTGCTATTCAGCTTTTTCACAGCTTTATTTATATCCTGTCACTAAACACCGCCACTATACTAAACTGTTTAACCCCTATCCCACAGCTCCCGGAGCCCACCGCCACTTTAATAAAGTTATTAACCCCTATCCTGATGCTCCCCGACCCCGCCGCAACTAAATAAACTTATTAACCCCTATCCCTCCGCTCCCGGAGCCCACCACAACTAAATAAAGTTATTAACCCATAAACCACCAGCCCCCCACATCGCCATAAACTAAATTAACCTATTAACCCCTAAACCTAACAACTCGCTAACGTTATATTAAATATTAACTCATCCCTATCTTATAATAAATTTAAACTTACCTTTAAAATTACATTAAACTTTATTAAATTAAAGGGACACTGTACCCAATTTTTTTATTTTGTAATTCAGAAAGAGCATGTAATTTTAAGCAACTTTCTAATTTGCTCCTATTATCAATTTTTCTTCGTTCTCCTGCTATCATTATTTGAAAAAGAAGGCATTTAAGCTTTTTTTTGGTTTCAATACTCTGGACAGCACTTTTTTATTGGTGGATGAATTTATCCACCAATCAGCAAGGACAACCCAAGTTGTTCACCAAAAATGGGCCGGCATCTAAACTTACATTCTTGCATTTCAAATAAAGATAACAAGAGAATGAAGAAAATTTGATAATAGGAGTAAATTAGAAAGTTGCTTAAAATTTCATGCTCAATCTGAATCACAAAAGAAAAATTTTGGGTACAGTGTCCCTTTAATAATTAATCTACCCTAACTATTATACTAAACTTACAATAAACTATATTAAATTAATAATTAATCTACCCTAACTATTATACTAAAATTACAATAAACTACAAATTAAATTATATTATATATTTAAACACCTAACCCTACTCAAATAATTTAAATCTACACTAAAAAATTACAAAGTTACAAAAAACTAACAACTAAGTTACAAAAAATAACAAACACTAAGTTACACAAAAAATAAACACTGTTACAAAAAATAAAAAAGAAATTATCAAAGATTTAAACTAATTACACCTAATCTAAGGGAACTATGAAAATAAAAAAGCCCCCACAAAATAAAAAACCCTAACCTACAAAAAAACTACAAATAGCCCTTAAAAGGGCCTTTTGCTGGGCATTGCCCCAAAGAAATCAGCTATTTTACCTGTAAATAAAAAATACAAATACCCCCCCCAACAGTAAAACCCACCACTCACACAACCAACCCCCCCAAATAAATACCTAATCTAAAAAAAACCTAAGCTCCCCATTGCCCTGTAAAGGGCATTTGGATGGGCATTGCCCTTAAAAGGGCATTTAGCTCTATTGCAGCCCAAACCCTAACCTAAAAATAAAACCCACCCAATACACCCTTAAAAAATCCTAACACTAACCCCAGAAGATTCACTTACAGTTTTGAAGATCCAACATCCATCCTCCAAGAAGCCGGCAGAAGTCTTCATCCAATCGGAATTTAGGTTGAAAAAATCCTATTGGCTGTTGCAATCAGCCAATAGGATTGAACTTCAATCCTATTGGCTGATCCAATCAGCCAATAGGATTGAGCTCGCATTCTATTGGCTGTTCCAATCAGCCAATAGAATGCCAGCTCAATCCTATTGGCTGATTGCAACAGCCAATAGGATTTTTTTCAACCTTAATTCCGATTGGCTGATAGAATTCTATCAGCCAATCGGAATCTAAGGGACGCCATCTTGGATGATGTCATTTAAAGGAACCTTCATTCTGAAGAAGCCGTCATCAGAAGAGGAGGCTCCGCATCGGATGTCTTGAAGATGGAGCCGCTCCACGCCGGATGGATGAAGATAGAAGATGCCGTCTGGGTGAAGACGTCTGCGGGCTTAGATGAAGACTTCGGCTGCTTGGATGAAGACTTCTGCCGGCTTCTTGGAGGATCTATGTTGGATCTTCAAAACTGTAAGTGAATTTTCTGGGGTTGTATGGGTGGTGGGTTTTACTGTTGGGGGGTATTTGTATGTTTTATTTACAGGTAAAAGAGCTGATTTCTTTGGGGCAATGCCCCGCAAAAGGCCCTTTTAAGGGCTATTTGTAGTTTATTGTAGGTTAGGGTTTTTTTATTTTGGGGGGGCTTTTTTATTTTCATAGGGCCCTTAGATTAGATGTAATTAGTTTAAATCTTTGATAATTTCTTTTTTATTTTTTGTAACTTAGTGTTTATTTTTTTGTGTAACTAAGTGTTTGATATTTTTTGTAACTTAGTTGTTAGTTTTTTGTAACTTTGTAATTTTTTAGTGTAGATTTAAATTATTTGAGTAGAGTTAGGTGTTTAAATATATAATATAGTTAATTTAATTAATTTGTAGTTTATTGTAATTTTAGTATAAAAGTTAGGGTAGATTAATTAATAGTTTAATATAGTTTAATGTAATTTTATTATAATAGGGTAGATTAATTATTAGTTTAATATAGTTTAATTTGAATCTAAAGGTAATTTTAACTTTATTATAAGATAGGGATGAGTTAATATTTAATATAAAGTTAGCGGGTTGTTAGGTTGAGGGGTTAATAGTTTAATTTAGTTTATGGCGATGTGGGGGCTTGCGGTTTAGGGGTTAATAGGTTTATTAAGTGATAGTGATGTGGGAGGCCAGGGGTTTAGGGGTTCATAACTTTATTTAGTTGCGGTGGGGTCTGGGAGCAGCAGGATAGGGGTTAATAACTTTATGTAGGTGGCGGCGATGTTGGGCAGCAGAATAGGGGTTAATAACTATAATGTAGGTGGCGGCGATGTCGGGGCGGCTTAATAGTGGTTAATAACTATAATGTAGGTTGCGGCGATGTCGGGCCGGCAGAATAGGGGTTAATAAGTATAATGTAGGTGGCGGCGGTGTAGGGGGTGGCAGATTAGGGGTGTTTAGACTCGGGGTACATGTTAGGGTGTTAGGTGTAAACTTAATTTTTATTCTGCCATAGGAATCAATGGGATATCGGGCAGCAGCAAACATAAGCTTTCACTACTTTCCGACTCCCATTGATTCCTATGGCATCCACCACCTCCAGGGCGGCGGATTGAAAACCAGGTACGCTGGGCGGGAATAGTGGCGAGCATATCTGGTAGATTTTTGTTAACTTGCAAAAGTAGTCAGATAGTGCCGAATTTGCATTCGGAACATCTGTAGTGACGTAAGCATCGATCTGTGTCAGACTGAGACTGGCGGATCGTATGTTACGTCACAAAATTCTACTTTTGCTGGTCTGTAGCCTTTGATAAATAAGGTGAATCAAGCTCTCCATAATTACGCTGCTGAATTCCAGCGTATTTGCGGTTGACGGCTTGATAAATAGGCCCCTATACATTTTATTCTGCTCCACATAAATCCTATTCCAGGATAGATTATATGATAATGGATGTAACTAGCTTTTTATACATTGTCGAGGCTAAAATTCATCCATATAAGTGGTCTGACTACTCAGCCTTAAGCTGCTCATTAAAATGGCCGAATATACCTAACAGACATCTCACTTGGAAACTAGATAATCTACTATTAGAAGTTCCAATAATACATGAGAAACGAGAAAAATTTCTTACTGAATATTTCGAACTTAACATATCCCCAGACATAGATATGCGGCTAGATTACGAGTTTTTGTTGGTAAGGCTTGCGGTGCTAACGAGCAGTTTAAGCTCACCGCTCACCTACAGACAGCACTGGTGTTACAGGTTTTTACAAACCCGGAGGAGCGGAGAGCAAAATTTAGCTCCACATCTCACTGTAATACCAGCGCTGCTTATGGTAGCGGTGAGCTGGCTAAACGTGCTCGTGCACGATTTCCCCATAGGAATCAATGGGGGAGAGCCGGCTGAAAAAAACCTAACACCTGCAAAAAAGCAGCGTTCAGCTCCTAATGCAGCCCCATTGATTCCTATGGGGAAATAACATTTTTGTCTACACCTAACACCCTAACATGAACCCCGAGTCTAAACACCCCTAACCTTACACTTATTAACCCCTAATCTGCCGCCCCCAACATCGCCGACACATGCATTATATTATTAACCCCTAATCTCCCTCTCCGGAAACCGCCGCCACCTACATTATACTTATGAAACCCTAATCTGCCGCCCCCAACATCGCTGAACCCTACATTATATTTATTAACCCCTAATCTGCCGCCCCCTATGTCGCCGCAACCTAACTACATTTATTAACCCCTAATCTGCCGCCCCCAATGTCGCCGCAACCTAACTACATTTATTAACCCCTAATCTGCCGCCCCCAACGTCGCCGCCACTATATTAAAGTTATTAACCCCTAAACCTAACCCTAACCCTAACACCCCCCTAACTTAAATATAATTTAAATAAATCTAAATAAAATTACTATTATTACCTAAATAATTCCTATTTAAAACTAAATACCTATAAAATAAACCCTAAGATAGCTACAATATAACTAATAGTTACATTGTAGCTATCTTAGGGTTTATTTTTATTTTACAGGCAAGTTTGTATTTATTTTAACTAGGAACAATAGTTATTAAATAGTAATTAACTATTTAATAGCTACCTAGTTAAAATAAATACAAAAGTACCTGTAAAATAAAACCTAACATAAATTACAATTACACCTAACACTACACTATCAATAAATTAATTCCCTACATTAAATTAAATTAATTACAATTAAATAAAATAAACTTAAGTACAAAAAACAAACTTTCCAAAGCTTTGGCCGCTGCAGACGCGGAAGTGTCAGTAAGATCCGGGGAGTTGGCAGGGCAAACCAACATGCACAGGCTACAGGGGAGCAAGCTGCCAGAAACGGCCGGTGGAGCCGTACAAGTACACAGAACAACAAAGATGAGGCAGCTGCTCAGTAAGGAGTGTAAAAATCAAGGGCTTAAAAAAAAAAGGAGTTAAAAGAAATCCTTTATTGACTCATTAAAAATGCAGGCAGTACAGGGCAAACAAACTCCCTGACTAGTTTCGTGCTCTGTTGAGCACCCTATGATTAAGTGCTCTATGAAGCCGGGCGAAGTGGTCCTCCAGACGGGCAGAATTCTTCATCGAATCCGGCCAGAAGAGGTCCTCCAGACGGCCAGAAGTCTTCACCAGGTGGCATCTTCTATCTTCATCCATCCGGCGCGGAGCGGCTCCATCTTCAAGACATCCAACGCGGAGCATTATCTTCCAACGAAGTCCTACTGAAGAATGAAGGTTCCTTTAAATGACGTCATCCAAGAATGCGTCCCTTCAATTAAGGTAGAACAAATCCTATTGGCTGATGCAATCAGCCAATAGGATTGAAGTTCAATCCTATTGGCTGATCCAATCAGCCAATAGGATTGAGCTGGCATTCTATTGGCTGATTGGATCAGCAAATAGAATGCGAGCTCAATCCTATTGGCTGATTGCATTTTCTACCTTAATTCCGATTGGCCGGATTCGATGAAGACTTCTGCCCATCTGGAGGACCACTTCGCCTGGCTTCGTAGAGGACTTCGGCCCGTTTGGATGAAGACTTTTCAAGGTAGGGTGATCTTCAAGGGGTTAGTGTTAGGTTTTATTAAGGGGGTATTGGGGGGGTTTTAGCCTAGGGATGGGTGTGTGGGTGGTGGGTTTTAATGTTGGGGGTATTGTATTTTTTTTTTACAGGTAAAAGAGCTGATTACTTTGGGGCAATGCCCCGCAAAAAGCCCTTTTAAGGGCTATTTGTAATTTAGTATAGGGTAGGGCTTTTTATTATTTTGGGGGGCTTTTTTATTTTATTAGGGGGATTAGATTAGGTGTAATTAGTTTTAAAAAATTGTAATTATTTTATTATTTTCTGTAATTTAGTGTTTTTTTTTTTTTGTTCTTTATTTTATTTTATTGTAATTAATTTAATTTAATGTAGGGAATTAATTTAATGATAGTGTAGTGTTAGGTGTAATTGTAACTTATGTTAGATTTTATTTTACAGGTACTTTTGTATTTATTTTAACTAGGTAGCTATTAAATAGTTAATTACTATTTAATAACTATTGTACCTAGTTTAAATAAATACAAAGTTGCCTGTAAAATAAAAATAAATCCTAAGCTAGCTACAATGTAACTATTAGTTATATTGTAGCTATCTTAGGGTTTATTTTATAGGTAAGTATTTAGTTTTAAATAGGAATAATTTATTTAATTGTAGTAATTTTATTTAGATTTATTTAAATTATATTTAAGTTAGGGGCTTGTTAGGGTTAGGGTTAGATTTAGGGGTTAATACATTTAATATACAGGGAGTGCAGAATTATTAGGCAAATGAGTATTTTGACCACATCATCCTCTTTATGCATGTTGTCTTACTCCAAGCTGTATAGGCTCGAAAGCCTACTACCAATTAAGCATATTAGGTGATGTGCATCTCTGTAATGAGAAGGGGTGTGGTCTAATGACATCAACACCCTATATCAGGTGTGCATAATTATTAGGCAACTTCCTTTCCTTTGGCAAAATGGGTCAAAAGAAGGACTTGACAGGCTCAGAAAAGTCAAAAATAGTGAGATATCTTGCAGAGGGATGCAGCACTCTTAAAATTGCAAAGCTTCTGAAGCGTGATCATCGAACAATCAAGCGTTTCATTCAAAATAGTCAACAGGGTCGCAAGAAGCGTGTGGAAAAACCAAGGCGCAAAATAACTGCCCATGAACTGAGAAAAGTCAAGCGTGCAGCTGCCAAGATGCCACTTGCCACCAGTTTGGCCATATTTCAGAGCTGCAACATCACTGGAGTGCCCAAAAGCACAAGGTGTGCAATACTCAGAGACATGGCCAAGGTAAGAAAGGCTGAAAGACGACCACCACTGTACAAGACACACAAGCTGAAACGTCAAGACTGAGCCAAGAAATATCTCAAGACTGATTTTTCTAAGGTTTTATGGACTGATGAAATGAGAGTGAGTCTTGATGGGCCAGATGGATGGGCCTGTGGCTGGATTGGTAAAGGGCAGAGAGCTCCAGTCCGACTCAGACGCCAGCAAGGTGGAGGCGGAGTACTGGTTTGGGCTGGTATCATCAAAGATGAGCTTGTGGGGCCTTTTCGGGTTGAGGATGGAGTCAAGCTCAACTCCCAGTCCTACTGCCAGTTTCTGGAAGACACCTTCTTCAAGCAGTGGTACAGGAAGAAGTCTGCATCCTTCAAGAAAAACATGATTTTCATGCAGGACAATGCTCCATCACACACGTCCAAGTACTCCACAGGGTGGCTGGCAAGAAAGGGTATAAAAGAAGAAAATGTAATGACATGGCCTCCTTGTTCACCTGATCTGAACCCCATTGAGAACCTGTGGTCCATCATCAAATGTGAGATTTACAAGGAGGGAAAACAGTACACCTCTCTGAACAGTGTCTGGGAGGCTGTGGTTGCTGCTGCACGCAATGTTGATGGTGAACAGATCAAAACACTGACAGAATCCATGGATGGCAGGCTTTTCAGTGTCCTTGCAAAGAAAGGTGGCTATATTGGTCACTGATTTGTTTTTGTTTTGTTTTTGAATGTCAGAAATGTATATTTGTGAATGTTGAGATGTTATATTGGTTTCACGGGTAAAAATAAATAATTGAAATGGGTATATATTTGTTTTTTGTTAAGTTGCCTAATAATTATGCACAGTAATAGTCACCTGCACACACAGATATCCCCCTAAAATAGCTAAAACTAAAAACAAACTAAAAACTACTTCCAAAAATATTCAGCTTTGATATTAATGAGTTTTTTGGGTTCATTGAGAACATGGTTGTTGTTCAATAATAAAATTAATCCTCAAAAATACAACTTGCCTAATAATTCTGCACTCCCTGTAGTGGTGGCGACGTTGGGGGCGGAAGATTAGGGGTTAATAAATGTAGGTAGGTGTCAGTGATGTTAGGGACGGCAGATTAGGGGTTAATAAAATTTAACTAGTGTCTGCGAGGCGGGAGTGCGGCGGTTTAGGGGTTAATATATTTATTAAAGTGGCGGCGATGTTTGGCAGATTAGGGGTTAAAAAATGTATTTTAGTGTTTGCGATGTGGAAGGGCCCCGGTTTAGGGGTTAACAGGTAGTTTATTGGTGTTAGTGTACTTTTTAGCACTTTAGTTAAGAGTTTTATGCTACGGCGTTAGCCCATAAAACTCTTAACTACTGACTTTAAACTGCGGCACCAGGCTTGACAGGAGAGGCTGTACCGCTCACTTTTATGAAGACTCGTAATACCGGCATTAGGAAAATCCCATTGAAAATATGGGATATGCAATTGACGTAAGTGGATTTGCGGTATTTTCGAGTCGCGAAAAAAAAGCGAGCGGTACACCTGTACCTGCAAGACTCATAATACAAGCGGGCATTAAAAAGCAGCGTTGGGACCTCTCAACGCTGCTTTTTAACCCTAACGTAATCTAGGCGATGGATAATAGAATAATATGGGAAGCTCACAAGAGTGTTGTGAGGGGAATGCATTAGTGTCAAAGCAATGTCACTCAAACAAAAGAAACCAAACACAAAATGAACCTTGCAGATAAAACTTATTCAAAATGAATTAGAAATAAATAGAAAATACTTAAACACTCAATTAATGCATACATATAAACAAGAGGCTTTCCACTTATCTTGATACCAGAACTCATAACTGAAATGCATAGTTTTCAAGAAGTGTCAATTTTTTTAATTAAGTAATCCAAGTTAGTATTTATGAATATAAATCTCTCACCTAATGTATAAATTTACGCACAAAAAATGTTAATTTAAGTGGTAAACAACATCTATTAATCCCTTTCCGGTCCTTTAAATATTTAATTTGTGCGGCCGGCAGGTCTTACTTTTCGTGCCAATATTTTTTAATTACACTGCTAAATAGCAAGTCACTGCTAGATGTCGCTATTTAGCTGTAAAATTCAAAAGCGGCAAAGTCGGAATATATACGACATTTGAGCGCATGCGCTAAAACCCTTTGTCGGATATATTCCGACAAAGGACCGCAAAGGGTTAAATATATATGAATTTTTCCATCACGCAACATATTAGATTTATTATCTTTAAACTTCAATTAAAGAAAATAACTGCTGACCTTAGCTCACGGAGATGCAAACATCTAGTTGGTTAGGAAGAACTAGTGCTATAACTATAAATATGTTACCTAGATATCTATATATTTCAAACTCTACCAATTCCCTTACCGTCATCTTATGTCCCAACTTTACAAAAAATTATTGTCTATATATTGGACAAAAAACACCCCAGGATAAATAAAGATAAAATCCTTAGGTAGGTTAGGTGTCCCAGATTTGGAAAAAATATAGACAATCAATTTTTCTACAAAGGGTGGTGGATTGGCGTACTAACTTTCAATACAAAATATGGGTAAAATTGAACCACCAATGTGCCCATTCTCAACATTTAGGTTCTAAAAGCTTTCTTAACTCATTTGGGAGATTGAAACATGCACGTAGAAAAAAGTATAATTGATGAGACTTATAAAAGGTGGGATAAGCTACTGATTGTATATCCATTTATTCATCTAAACCATCACCCCTTACACCTGTCATAGATAACCCAGAGTTTCTACCAGGACTTGCAGCTCGACACCCTAATCCATTAGATAGAAATTGGCACCTCCCCATCTATATACTTAGTAATGATCCGATTTTGTTCTAGATTCAAATTGTTTGAAAATAACCTGATGATTTTTTTCTTTTCAAACACATACATTTATTCATCGCCATGAGGATAAAATAAATATGCTATATACTCCAACAAATTTTGAAAAACTCTGCATATCCAGTACTCCAACCAGATATACGCTTTCCATTTTATATAACATACTTCAATAAATACCCCTTATACGGAGCATCACTTTATATATCAATGGGAAAAATAACTAGGTATAGGGATCTCACCGGGAGATGGGATAAAAAATGTGAAATTTTAAAGTCTTATACTGCTGGTATTACACTCCCTCACTTTTAAAGACTTTATACCCACATAGATTGGACTTGTGTTGGCGATGTGAAAAAGATATAGGTAATATGGGCCATATATGGCGGACCTGTCCCAAAATTAAGAATTTCTGGATAGAAGTTGCTATACAAACAGAGATTATTTTGGGCTCTAAAATCCCATTAGATCCATTTATTTGGCTGCTAAAAAAAAACAACTAAGAAATTACTTTCTTTAGCCTTAGCTATTCTTCAACTCGCACGTAACAGTGCAAAAATATTGATTGCTAATAAATGGAAAGAAGACACATTCCCCACTATAGCCCAATGGGTAGATAAAATGTATAACATAATCTCCTTAGAGGAATACCACTATATGAAAGAACTACACAGGGAGATTTTCATTGAAATGTTTTTTATTTGGGAAAATTATTTACATAATAAATACAAACAATAGACCTTTGACATGAGCATTATTATACAATTTCACATTGACTATTTCCTATTGATCTTTAGGCGAGTCTAATATAGAATGGGTGAGACTGTTGACCAATGTATCTCTTTCATCTTCATTATCTTCTTTCTTTATTATATCCCTGTATTCTTTTATTCTGATCAATAAAACATTGGCAAAAATATGTTTTATGGATTACACTGATCCAGACATGGGGGTCAATTTATTATAGTGCGATCGGACATGATACAATGTAGCGTATCATGTCCGCTGCACATCGATAAATGCCAACAGCATACACTGTTGGCATTTATCATTGCACCAGCAGTTCTGCAGATTCGGGCCAATCGGCTGCTAGCAGGGGTGTCAATCAACCCGATCATATTCAATCGGATTGATTTCTGTCTGACGCCTCTTTAGACCGCTGCTTCATAATTTCTGTTTCCGGTGAGCCTGAAGGTTTGCCAGAAACATGGAGCTTGATAAATATGCCCCTAAGTATTTGTACAACATCATTGTAAATTGTTTTTTGTGTCTATATAGAATTGTAATCTAAATAAAAGCCGATTAAAAAAATAAAAAAAAATATATCACAGGCGCGATAACCTATTCCACTGATAAGTCGATGGAACAAAAAAAGTTGAAAAAACACCACACTACTCGCATGCAAAACCCGATTGCAAATTCTCAAGTGCACTAACCCAACATGAAAATATGAATATTTCACATTCCAATGTTCTTTACATGATATGTTCTATCCATAAATACATATTTCTTTATATATCTGATGTTTTATGCACAAATATATATTTATACCTATATATACTGTATATAGATAATTATATATACTGTAGATATATACAGATATATATAGTAATATATATTTAAAAATACATAGAACATAATCTGCTATGTACAGAACATTGGAATGTGAAATATTTGCTGTAAATACACACTATAACACTTTATTACCTATGAATATTGCATAAATATGATTTCTTTCATGTAATTGGCAAGAGTCCATGAGCTAGTGACGTATGGGATATACATTCCTATAAGGAGGGGCAAAGTTTCCCAAACCTCAAAATGCCGATAAATACACACCCCACCACAACCACAATTCAGTTTTAAAAACTTTGCCTCCTATGGAGGTGGTGAAGTAAGTTTGTGCTAGATTTCTACATTGATATGCGCTTCTCAGCATGCTGAAGCCCGGTTCCTCTCAGAGTGCAGTGAATGACAGAGGGTTGTGAAGGGAATATCACCTATTGAATGCAATGGTCATCCTAACGGGGATCTATTTCATAGGTTCTCTGTTATTGGTCGTAGAGATTCATCTCCGACCTCCCATTTTCAGATCGACGATATACTCTCATATACCATTACCTCTACTGATTCTCGTTTCAGTACTGGTTTGGCTATCTACTTTATGTAGATGAGTGTCTTTTTGTAAGTATGTTTTCCTTTATTAAGACACTCTCAGCTATGGTTAGTCACTTTAAATGTAAAGTTCTAAATATAATGTTTGTACTTATATTTGCCATGATTCAGGTTTATCAGTATATTTCCCTTTTGCAGACTGTCAGTTTCATTTTGGGAAATGCACATAAAAAAAAAAAAATTCTTACCTGAAATTTTCAAATTGACTTTCTTCTAAGTTGCGGGCTGTTAGGCTTGCGGGTGCGCAAAATGCTATAATTTATTGCGTCATTCTTGGCGCGAGACTTTTTTTGCGTGAGAATTACGTTTGTTGATGAATTTTTGTGTAGTTGCGTCATCTATGATGCTCGTGTTTGTTGCAGACGTTTTTGGCGCCAAAAATATTTTGTCAGTTGTGGGCATCATACTTGGCGCCAGACTTTTGACATTATTTAAGTCTTCATGTATTTTTGCTTCTGGTTTCCAGAGGCTTATTCTGTTTGCATTTTTTCCCATTCCTGAAACTGTTATATAAGGAAATTGATAATTCTGCTTTATATGTTATTTTTTTCTCTTACATATTGCAAGATGTCTCAATCTGATCCTGTTTCAGAATCTACTATTGGAATCCTGCTGCATGATGTCGGTTCTACCAAAGCTAAGTGCATTTGTTGTAAACTTGTGGTAACTGTACCTCCCGCTGTAATTTGTGATAGTTGTCATGACAAACTTTTACACGCAGATAATATTTCCATTAGTAGTAATCCATTACCTGTTGTTATTCCTTCAACATCTAATGATCAGGATATTCCTGTTAATGTGAGATAATTTGTTTCTAATTCTATTCAGAAGGCTTTGTCTGTCATACCACCTTCTAATAAACATAAAAGGTCTTTTAAAACTTCTCATAAAATTGATGAATTTTTAAATCACCGACAACATTCTGATTTATCTATCTCTGATGAGGATCTATCTGGTTCAGAAGATTCTGCCTCAGATATTGACACTGACAAATCTTCATACTTATTTAAAATTGAGTATATTCGTTCCTTATTGAAAGAGGTGTTGATTGCATTAGATATGGAGGAGACTAGTCCTCTTGATATTAAAATTAGTAAACGTTTAAATTCGGTTTTTAAACCTCATGTAGTTATTCCAGAGGCTTTTTCTGTTCCTGATGCTATTTCAGATGTAATTTCAGGTTGGGGAGCTGTCTGGGGATCTCTGACAGCACAGGGGGTTTGGAAATCTCAAGAGGCGAGATTACCAATCAATATTTTGGAACTCTGTGCGATTCTCAGAGCTCTTCAGTTTTGGCCTCTTCTGAAGAGAGAACCGTTTATTTGTTTTCAGACAGACAATGTCACAACCGTGGCATATGTCAATCATCAAGGTGGGACTCACAGTCCTCAAGCTATGAAAGAAGTATCTCGGATACTTGCTTGGGTGGAATCCAGCTCCTGTCTAATTTCTGCGGTCCATATCCCAGGTATAGACAATTGGGAAACAGGTTATCTCAGTCGCCAGACTTTACATCCGGGAGAGTGGTTTCTTCACCCAGATGTGTTTTTTCAGATTGTTCAGATGTGGGGGCTTCCAGAAATAGATCTGATGGCTTCTCATCTAAACAGGAAACTTCCCAGGTATCTGTCCAGGTTCAGGGATCCACAGGCGGAAGCAGTGGATGCATTGACACTTCCTTGGAGTTATCAACCTGCTTATATCTTTCTGCCTCTAGTTCTTCTTCCAAGAGTGATTTCCAAAATCATAATGGAGCGTTCCTTTGTACTGTTGGTGGCTCCAGCATGGCCACACAGGTTTTGGTATGCGGATCTTGTTCGGATGTCCAGTTGCCAACCTTGGCCACTTCTGTTAAGGCCAAACCTTCTATCTCAAGGCCCATTTTTCCATCAGGATCTCAAATCATTAAATTTGAAGGTATGGAGATTGAACGCTTAGTGCTTAGTCATAGAGGTTTCTCGGACTCAGTGATTAATACTATGTTGCAGGCTCGTAAATCTGTGTCTAGAAAGATTTATTACTGAGTTTGGAAGACTTACATTTCATGGTGTTCTTCTCATAAATTCTCTTGGCATTCTTTTAGAATTCTAGAATTTTACAGTTTCTTCAGGATGGTTTAGATAAGGGTTTGTCTGCAAGTTCCTTGAAAGGACAAATCTCTGCTCTTTCTGTTCTTTTTCACAGAAAAATTGCTAATCTTCCTGATATTCATTGTTTTGTACAGGCTTTGGTTCATATTAAGCCTGTCATTAAATCAATATCTCCTCCTTGGAGTCTTAGTTTGTTTTTGAAAGGTTTACAGGCTCCTCCGTTTGAGCCTATGCATTCTCTGCACATTAAATTACTTTCTTGGAAAGTATTGTTCCTTTTGGTCATCTCTTCTGCTAGAAGAGTTTCTGAATTATCTGTTCTTTCTTGTGAATCTCCTTTTCTGATTTTTCATCAGGATAAGGCAGTCTCGCGGACTTCATTTAAATTTTTACCTAAGGTTGTGAATTCCAACAACATTAGTAGAGAAATTGTTGTCCCTTCATTGTGTCCTAATCCTAAGAATTCTCTGGAGAGATCTTTACATTCTTTGGATGTGGTAAGAGCTTTGAAATATTATGTTGAAGCTACTAAAGATTTCAGAAAGACTTCTAGTCTATTTGTTATCTTTTCTGGTTCTAGGAAAGGCCAGAAGGCTTCTGCCATTTCTTTGGCATCTTGGTTAAAGCTTTTGATTCATCATGCTTATTTGGAGTCGGGTAAATCCCTGCCTCAGAGGATTACGGCTCATTCTACTAGGTCAGTTTCTACTTCCTGGGCTTTTAGGAATGAAGCTTCTTTTGATCAGATTTGGAAAGCAGCAACTTGGTCTTCTTTGCATACTTATACTAAATTCTACCATTTTGATGTTATTTCTTCTTCAGAAGCAGTTTTTGGTAGAAAAGTACTTCAGGCAGCTGTTTCAGTTTGATTCTTCTGCTTATAATTTCAGTTTTTTTCATTATAAGATTAAAAATTTTGATTTGGGTTGTGGATTATTTTTTCAGCAGAATTGGCTGTCTTTATTTTTATCCCTCCCTCTCTAGTGACTCTTGTGTGGAGTGCCACATCTTGGGTATTTGCTGTCACATACGTCACTAGCTCATGGACTCTTGCCAATTACATGAAAGAAAAAATAATTTATGTAAGAATTGTGGGTGTGGTGGGGGGTGTATTTATAGGCATTTTGAGGTTTGGGAAACTTTGCCCCTCCTGGTAGGAATGTATATCCCATACGTCACTAGCTCATGGACTCTTGCCAATATAAAATAAATTAATTTATCAGGTAAATTCCTACATAAATTATGTTTTTTTATGTTTTCATCTGCTTAACTGCAGAGGGCTCTATTGCACTTATATATAAATGCCTATACATGTATATATTTGTGTTTATGTGTTTATATGTGTATATATATATATGTAAATCTTTGGACGTGTATATTTATATATCTTTTTTTTAACATATTTGTTTTTATTGAGAAAAGGGTAAAAGAAAACTAAACAAAATACATAAGCAGTCGCAGATCCACTGTTATAATTCACAATACACAGTGTTTTCTCTCTTTTTATCATTTTCCCCTTAATTCCCAGGGCCTCCTTCCGGAACAAAACAAAAGAAGAAAAATATTTATTTTTGGTATTTTTTTTACCAAATATTTAATAGCACTATTTCAGAGTTCCTAAAGGGATATATCAAGTAGTCTTTTTCCCTAGGTGGAAAAATCTTGATAAATGCAAAACATTTCTTGAAGAATACAATTATATCCTGCTCTGAATTCATGTCCGTATCTAATTATTCAATGATGCATTGTTTCTTTAAATAGTTTTTGATTTCCATGATACTGGGAGGAACTTTGTCCTTCCATTTCTTAAAGGTCAGGCTTCTACATGCAAATTTATCAGGTTGAGTATTTTATTATTATCCAGTGATTGATTCTCTTCTATGAGAAAGATTACTTTCCCTAAGGAGATACGGTCAATATTAATCTTGAGGATATTACTAGCCCAATACTCTATTCTTGAACACAACTGTATCATCTTTGGACATGACCATATCATACGGATTAGGTCAGCTGCCGGCAGGGCACATTTTGGGCATTTATTACATTTAGGATTATGCCATTTGAACCCCTTTTCTAGGGTATAGTGTAAATAAGTTTCAAATGGGAATCTCTCTAGTTTGCAGATAATGTATTTTGAGGGAGTATTTTTAAGGACCGTTTTATAAGATCAGGGTGAATATTGCTTTCAGGGATTAAACTCTCCCATTTATAAGCAATGTCGGCTATATTCTGGTCGCCCCTATGTGAGACCAGGAGATCATACCAAATTGAAATTGATAAGACTCCATTCCTGGCCATTATAAGCCAGTCATTAAGTTTTCTCCAAGACCATTTCTAAGAAAAATAACTGGTTAAATGGAACACATAGGGGTATATTTATTATAGTGCGAGTGAATATGATACGATGTAGCGTATCATGTCCGCTGCACATCAATAAATGCTGACAGCATGTGCTGTCAACATTTATCATTGCACCAACAGTTCTTGTGAACTGCTGGTGCAATGCCGCCCCCTGCAGATTCGCGGCCAATTGGCCGCTAGCAGAGGGGTGTCAATCAAACCGATCGTATTCGATTGGGTTGATTTCTGTCCGCTGCATCAGAGCAGGCGGACAAATTATGGAGCAGTGGTCTTTAGACTGCTGCTTCATAACTTCTGTTTTCAAAAGGGGCATCAAGCTCTATATAGAGCTTGATAAATCGGCTCCATAGTGTCTTACCTGCAAGTAAGCAAAAAATCTCTGTTCATAAACTTAAACTCCGGTTTTAATACATCAAAAGTTTTAATATTTTATGCAGCTTGATCTATGAACTGTGCTATAAAAATCAAGCCTTTTCCATATCAGCTGCAAAATATTAAATATTATGTACCCCCTTGAAACTCTGGATTCCCCAAAGTTGTTTGATATTTAGGAATATTTAAATTGACTTTTAGAAGCTTCCAATTTTTTTTCAATGCCTGGATTATCGTGTAGATAGATCTGAATTGTTTCACCTGTTCACTAATTAGGCTACGAGGGCAATGAATAAGGGCAAGTGGGAGATAGTTTATCTCTAAACTATTATTTGTGAAAAATTTCATATTTAGGATCCAATCTGTCGCAATACGGCATAGGAATACTAAATTGTACATAGAAGTCTGGAAGAGCTAGACCCTTGAACCTTCTAGGCAAGGACAATTTCTTAATAGAGATCCTGGGCCTTTTGTATTGCCATATGAATTATCGGAGTGCAGTGTTAAGCCTTTATTATCTTTCGGCCAGATTACGAGTTTTGCGTTATGAGCAGCTCGGTAATAACTTGCAAGTTATTGTCACAGCTCACCTTTAATAGCGCTGCTATTACAGGTTTTCCAAAAACCTGCGTTAGCGGGCAATATGGTTGCGTTGAGCACCATACCGTACACAAATACCAGTGCTGCTTTGAGCTGGTTTTACATGCTCGTGCACGATTTCCCCATAGACATCAATGGGGAGAGCCGGCTAAAAAAAAAGAAAAGCCTAACACCTGCAATAAAGGAGCATAAAGCTCTGTAACGCAGCCCTATTGATTCTAATGAGGAAAGAAAATTTATGTTTACACCTAACACCCTAACATAAACCCTGAGTCTAAACAACCCTTAATCTGGTGCCCCTGACATCGTCGACACTTACATTACACTTATTAACCCCTAATCTGCCGCCCCGACATCGCCGCTACCTACATTACACTTATTAAACCCTAATCTGTGCCCCCAATGTCGTCGCTACCTACATTACACATATTAACCCCTAATCTTCCGCCCCAATGTCGCCGTCACCTCCATAAATTTATTAACCCCTAATCTGCCGCCCCCAACGGCGCTGCGGCAACTATACTAAATTTATTAACCCCTAAACCTCTGGCCTCCTATATCACTAACACTAAATAAATATATTAACCCCTTAATCATAACCATAAATCTAACCCTAACTCTAACTTTAATATAATTAAAATAAATCTAAATAAAACTTACTATCATTGCCTAACTAATTCCTATTTAAAACTAAATACTTACCTGTAAAATAAATCCTAAAATAGCTACAGTATAACTAACAGTTACATTGTAGCTATCTTAGGTTTTATTTTTATTTCACAGCTAAGTTTGTATTTATTTTAATTAGGTAGATTAGTTAGTAAATAGTTATTAACTATTTACTAACTACCTAGTTAAAATAAATACAAATTTACCTGTAAAATAAAACCTATCCTGTCTAACACTAACACCTAATATTTCACTAAAATTAAATAAATTACATTAATTAAATACAATTAACTAAATTACAAAAAAATAAACACTAAATTACAAAAAATAAAAAAGAAATTATCAAATATTTAAACTAATTACACCTAATCTAATAGCCCTATCAAAATAAAAAAGCCCCCCCCAAAATAAAAAAACCTAGCCTAAACTAAACTGCCAATAGCCCTTAAAAGGGCCTTTTTGGGGGCATTGCCCCAAAGAAATCAGCTCTAAAAAAAAACTACCTAAAAAACCTAAGCTCCCCATTGCCCTGAAAAGGGCATTTGGATGTGCATTGCCCTTAAAAGGGCATTTAGCTCTTTTTCGTTGCCCAAAGTCCCTAAGCTAAAAATAAAACCCACCCAAGAAACCCTTATAAAACCTAACACTAACCCCCGAAGATCCACTTACAGTTTTTGAAGACCGGACATCCATCCTCATCCAAACGGGCAGAAGTCCTCATCAAAGAGGCAGGAAGTCCTCAATAAAGCCGGGAGAAGTCTTCATCCAAATGGCAAGAAGTCGTCCTCAAGGCGGGCAGAAGTCTTCATCCAGACGGCATCTTCTATCTTCATCCTTCTGAAGCGGAGCGGCTCCATCTTCAAGACACCCAGCGCGGAGCATCCTCTTCATGCGGTCCCAGACGTACACTGAAGGTTCCTTTAAATGACGTCATCCAAGATGGCGTCCTTTGAATTCCAATTGGCTGATAGAATTCTATCAGCCAATCAGAATTAAAGGGTAAAAAATACTATTGGCTGATGCAATCAGCCAATAGGATTGAGATTCAATCCTATTGGCTTATCCAATCAGCCAATAGGATTGAGCTTGCATTCTATTGGCTGTTCCAATCAGGATAGGGGGGATGTTAATTTGGTACCAGTTTTGGGGTTGAGAAGAGATATTGATGTCTAGGTATTTAAATGAATTAGTTACTCTTCTGAAGGGAATCTCTGAGAGGGAGTCTTCCTGTTCTTTGATCCATAATAATTCTGATTTTGTGGTGTTGATTTTGTACCCCGAGAATGAACCAAAGTGTATGTTGGAGATATACTGTATACAAGGACATCATCAGCATATAGCACAACTTTTAGTTCCTTTTTTCCTATTTTTATTCCTTCAATTTGGTGCCTGATTTTTATAGCTAATGGCTCAAAAGCAGTGTCAAACAATAATGGGGAGAGAGGGCAACCCTGACGTGTGCCCCTTTCTAGGTTTATCATAGGAAATTCCGTATTGTTAATGAGTAGTTTAGTGGATTCATTTGTATATAGATTTTCAAAACATAGCAAGCAAGGTGACAGCAGAAATATTAATTTATTATATCACAAAAGGCAAAAAAAATAGGCGACATTTCGGGCTCTCAACCCTTCCTCATGCCTTAGACAGGCATGAGGAAGGGTTGAGAGCCTGAAACGTCGCCTATTTTTGTTGCCTTTTGTGATATAATAAATTAATATTTCTGCTGTCACCTTGCTTGCTATGTTTTGGATTGTTTGGGGTCCAGGGTAGTGGCCCCTAGGAGACTTGCAGCTGCACTAATTGGGTGCTGGGACCTACTACATTGATCCCTATATAGATTTTCAACCAGCCTCAAAAAATTATTTTTAAAGCCATACCGGTTCAATGTAGCTAACAGGTAATGATAATGTTTGGAATTGAATGCTTTTTCAGCATCTATTGCGATAATCGCAGATTCAGAGTGGGCATTGTTCTTACTCTTCTCTGTGTTTTTAAAATAATCAATGGTTAAAAAAAAACATAATTTATGCTTACCTGATAAATTTATTTCTCTTGTGATGTATCGAGTCCATGGATTCATCCTTACTTGTGGGATATTCTCCTTCCCTACAGGAAGTGGCAAAGAGAGCACCCACAGCAGAGCTGTCTATATAGCTCCTCCCTAAGCTCCACCCCCCAGTCATTCGACCGAAGGCTAGGAAGAAAAAGGAGAAACTATAGGGTGCAGTGGTGACTGAAAGTTTTAAAATAAAAATATATATGCCTGTCTTTAAAAACAGGGCGGGCCGTGGACTCGATACATCACAAGAGAAATAAATTTATCAGGTAAGCATAAATTATGTTTTCTCTTGTAAGATGTATCGAGTCCACAGATTCATCCTTTTTTGTGGGATACCAATACCAAAGCTTTAGGACACGGATGAAGGGAGGGACAAGACAGGGACCTTAAATGGAAGGCACCACTGCTTGTAGAACCTTTCTCCCAAAAATAGCCTCTGAAGAAGAAAAAGTATCGAATTTGTAAAATTTGGAAAAAGTATGAAGCAAAGACCAAGTCGCCGCCTTACAAATCTGTTCAACAGAAGCCTCATTTTTAAAAGCTCATGTGGAAGCCACAGCTCTAGTAGAATGAGCAGTAATTCTTTCAGGAGGCTGCTGTCCAGCAGTCTCATAGGCCAAACGGATGATGCTTTTTAGCCAAAAGGAAAGAGAGGTAGCCGTAGCCCTTTGACCTCTCCGTTTACCAGAATAAACAACAAACAATGAAGATGTTTGATGGAAATCTTTAGTTGCTTGTAAGTAGAACTTTAAAGCATGAACCACATCAAGATTGTGTAACAGATGTTCCTTCTTTGATGAAGGATTAGGACACAGAGAAGGAACAACAATCTCTTGATTGATATTCTTATTAGAAACAACCTTAGGAAGAAACCCAGGCTTGGTACACAAAACCACCTTATCTGCATGGAAAACAAGGTAAAGGGAATCACATTGTAAAGCAGATAGCTCAGAAACTCTTCGAGCCGAAGAGATAGCTACTAAAAACAAAACTTTCCAAGATAGAAGCTTAATATCTATGGAATGCATAGGTTCAAACGGAACCCCTTGAAGAACTTTAAGGACTAAGTTTAGGCTCCAAGGCGGAGCAACAAGCTTAAATACAGGCTTAATTCTGACCAAAGCCTGACTAAATGCTTGAACGTCTGGGACATCTGCCAGAGGTTTGTGTAGTAGAATAGACAAAGCAGATATTTGCCCTTTTAGGGAACTAGCTGATAATCCCTTCTCCAAACCTTCTTGGAGAAAAGACAATATTCTAGGAATCCTAATCTTACTCCACGAGTAACCTTTGGATTCACACCAATAAAGATATTTGCACCAAATCTTATGATAGATCTTCCTGGTGACAGGCTTTCAAGCCTGAATCAGGGTATCAATGACCGACTCAGAGAAACCACGCTTTGATAGAATCAGGCGTTCAATCTCCAAGCAGTCAGACGCAGATAAATTAAATTTGGATGCGTGAATGGACCTTGGATTAGAAGGTCCCGCCTTATTGGCAGAGTCCACGGTGGAACCGAGGACATGTCCACTAGGTCTGCATACCAAGTCTTGCGTGGCCACGCAGGTGCTATCAGAATCACTGAAGCTCTCTCCTGCTTGATTCTGGCAACCAGACGTGGGAGGAGAGGAAACGGTGGAAATACATAGGCCAGATTGAAGGACCAAGGCACTGCTAGAGCATCTCTGAAGAAAAGCATGTGAACATGCGCGAAACATGTTAGATAGCATGAACTGCTCTAGCTAACTACCATCTACAAGAATAAACTCTACTTGCACTGGCTATCTGTACGGATCTGTCTTTTTTTGTTTTTTTTTGCAAGAGCATCTATCAGTACCGCCTTGGGATCCCAGGACCTGGACCCGTAATGAGGAAGTTTGGCATTCTGACGTGACGCCATCAGATCCAATTCCGGTGTGCCCCATAGCTGAATCAGCTGGGCAAATACCTCCGGATGGAGTTCCCACTCCCCCGGGTGAAAAGTCTGACGACTTAGGAAATCCGCCTCCCAGTTCTCTACTCCTGGGATGTGGATTGCTGAGAGATGGCAAGAGTGATCCTCTGCCCATCGGATTATTTTGGTTACCTCCATCATCGCTAGAGAACTCCTTGTTCCTCCTTGATGATTGATATAATCTACAGTCGTGATGTTGTCCGACTGAAACCTAATGAATTTGGCAGCAACAAGCTGAGGCCACGCCTGGAGCGCATTGAATATCGCTCTCAGTTCTAGAATGTTTATCGGAAGAAGAGATTCCTCCCGAGACCATAAGTCCTGTGCTTTCAGGGAGTTCCAGACTGCACCCCAGCCTAGCAGGCTGGCATCTGTCATTACAATGAGCCACTCTGGCCTGTGGAAGTACATTCCCTGAGACAGGTGGTCCTGAGACAACCACCAGAGAAGAGAATCTCTGGTCTCCTGGTCCAGATGCAGTTGAGGAGATAAATCTGCATAATCCCCATTCCACTGTTTGAGCATGCATAGTTGCAGTGGTCTGAGGTGTAGGCGGGCAAAAGGAACTATGTCCATTGCCGCTACCATGAGTCCGATTACCTCCATACACTGAGCCACTGATGGCCGAGGAATGGAATGAAGAGCTCGGCAAGTGGTTAAGAGTTTTGACTTTCTGACCTCCGTCAGAAATATTTTCATTTCTACCGAATATATCAGAGTCCCTAGAAAGGAAACTCTTGTAAGAGGGAAGAGAGAACTCTTTTTTATGTTCACCTTCCACGCGTGAGATCTCAGAAAAGCCAACACGATGTCCGTGTGAGACTTGGCTAGCTGGAAAGTCGACGCCTGAATTAAGATGTCATCTAGATAAAGCACCACTGCTATGCCCCGTGGTCGTAGAACCGCCAGAAGGGACCCTAGCACCTTTGTGAAAATTCTGGGAGCCGTGGCCAACCCGAAGGGAAGGGCCACAAACTGATAATGCCTGTTTAGAAAGGTGAATCTGAGAAATTGATGATGATTTCTGTGAATAGGGATGTGTAGATACGCATCCTTTAAGTCCATGGTAGTCATATATTGACCCTCCTGGATCAGAGGTAGAATAGTCCGAATAGTCCCCATCTTGAATGATGGAACTTTGAGGAACTTGTTTAGAATTTTGAGATCCAAGATAGGTCTGAAAGTTCCCTCTTTTTTGGGAACCACAAACAGGTTTGAGTAAAACCCTAGCCCCTGTTCCTCTTTTGGGACTGGGTGGATCACCCCCATGGTATGTAGGTCTTCTACACAGCGTAAGAACGCCTCTCTCTTTGTCTGGTTTACAGACAATCGAGAAATGTGAAATCTCCCCCTTGGAAGGGAGTCTTTGAATTCCAGAAGATATCCCTGGGACACAATTTCTAAAGCCCAGGGATCGTGAACATCTCTTGCCCAAGCCTGAGCGAAGAGAGAGAGTCTGCCCCCTACTAGATCCAGTCCCAGATCAGGGGCTACCCCTTCATGCTATCTTAGAGGCAGCTGCAGGCTTCTTGGCCTGTTTACCCTTTTTCCAAGCCTGGTTAGGTCTCCAGACTGACTTGGATTGGGCAAAATTCCCCTCTTGCTTTGCAGCAGAGGAAGCCGAAGCGGCACCACTCTTAAAGTTCCAAAAGGAACGAAAATTATTTTGTTTGGTCCTCATCTTATTTGATCTATCCTGAGGGAGGGCATGACCTTTCCCTCCAGTGATGTCTGAAATAATCTCTTTCAATTCAGGCCCGAATAGGGCCCTGCGTGCTAAAATGGCAAAACCTGAATTCTATGCTGCTAATTTAGCAAATTGAAATGCGGCATCTGTAATAAAAGAATTAGCAAACTTAAGGGCCTTAATTCTGTCCATAATCTCCTCTAATGGAGTCTCCATCTGAAGAGCCTCTTCTAAAGCCTCAAACCAGAAAGCAGCTGCAGTAGTTACAGGAACAATGCACGCAATAGGTTGGAGAGAAAAATTCTGATGAACAAAAATTTTCTTCAGGAGACCCTCTAATTTTTTTATCCATAGGATCTTTGAAAGCACAACTGTCTTCGATAGGTATAGTTGTACGCTTAGACAGAGTAGAAATAGCTCCCTCCACCTTAGGAACTGTCTGCCACGAGTCCCGCATGGTGTCAGATATGGGAAACATTTTCTTTAAAACAGGAGGGGGAGTGAACGGAATACCTAGTCTATCCCACTCCTTAGTAATAATAGTCACAATCCTCTTAGGGACTGGAAAAACATCAGTGTAAACAGGAACCTCTAAGTATTTATCCATTTTACACAATTTCTCTGGGACCACTATAGGGTCACAATCATCTAGAGTCGCTAATACCTCCCTGAGCAATAAGCCGAGGTGTTCAAGCTTAAATTTAAAGGCCGTCATATCAGAATCTGTCTGAGGAAGCATCTTTCCTGAATCAGAAATTTCTCCCTTAGATAACAAATCCCTCACCCCTACTTCCGAGCATTGTGAGGGCATATCAGATACGGCTACTAAAGCATCAGACGGCTCAGCATTTTTCCTAAACCCAGAGCTGTCCCGCTTTCCTTGTAAACCAGGCAGTTTAGATAAAACCTGAGTGAGGGTTGTATTCATAACTGTGGCCATGTCTTGTAAAGTAAAAGAATTTGACGCACTAGAGGTACTTGGCGTCACTTGTGCGGGCGTTACTGGTTGTGACACTTGGGGAGAGCTAGATGGCGAACCCTCATTTACTTCTGACTGAGAATCATCTATTGCTCTATTAACCCCTTAATGGCAAAATCGGATTGAAAAAATGTCAAAACCGGTAAAAAGGACTTTCAGCACCTTGCCACAGCTCTGCTGTGGGTCCTACCTGCCCTTCAGAATGATTTGTGGGGAAAAAAACTTCTTTTACAGCCCTCAAACACAGCAGGAACCTCTGGAGAAGCAGTTAGATGCCTCTGAGGAAAAGAAACTGCGCAACTGAGGTGCGAAAATAGGCCCCTCCCACCTCACTCAATGTTTTGAGGCTTATCAGAAAAACACCAGAGTGTCTCTTAATTAACCATGTGGGTTAAAAAACCCAAAAACAAGCCACAATGACCCCTTTAGTCCCTTCAAAAAAACGTTATAATTGCATCATTTACTGAATAAACAAAAATGTTTTTTCCTAACAGTGTCACCAGTAACTAATGAGCCCTTCATGTAAGCTGAAATTCCTATCCAAGTGTCTGAATACAGCTTACCCTTCCCTCATGGGAATATTGCCAGCCTTTTCTAGAATTAACACAGTCTGTCTAGAAAAATATAGACTGAACATACCTCATATGCAGCTTAGCATGCAAACCGTTCCCCTAACTGAAGTTTTCCTGTACTCTTCAGCCCTTGTGAGAACAGCAGTGGATCTTAGTTACAAAGTGCTAAGATCATCATCCTCCTTGCAGAAATCTTCATCCATTTTCTGCCAGAGAGTAAATAGTACACACCAGTACCATTTAAAATAACAAACTTTTGCTTGAGAAATAAAAAACTAACATTTTTGTCACCACACTCGCTCTGCCCTTCCTAGTACTTAGAGTAGGCAAAGAGAATGACTGGGGGGGTGGAGCTAAGGGAGGAGCTATATAGACAGATCTTCTGTGGGTGCTCTCTTTGCCACTTCCTGTAGGGAAGGAGAATATCCCACAAGTAAGGATGAATCCGTGGACTCGATACATCTTACAAGAGAAACCTCTCTGATTTTCACTGCCAAGTTCCACTTGTGTAAAAATCCTGCCTGGTCTTTGTGAATAATGCTAAAATGGAGGTAAGTATCTTGTAGTCAGTATTGAGAAGTGCTATGGGTCTGTATGATTTTTTGATGGGGTCTTTCCCTTGTTTAAGAATAAGAATTGTTTGTGAAGCAGCAAAATTTGCTGGAATTTGTTTATTTTCTGTGTAGAAATAGTTCAAAAGTTTTGCTAAATGAGGAGTGATCGAAGGGGCTAGTATCTTGTAAATTTTGTTTGGTAGTGAATTGGAGCCAGGGGGTTTATCTGATTGTAAGGTTTGTATGCTATGTATAATTCCAAGCTCAGTAATGGGTGATTTCATTTTTACTATTGAGTCATTATTTAAGGCTGGGTTTGTAGTATTTTTCCAGAATTCCTCACTATTTAATTTGTCAGAGTCTCAGTAGGAATATAAATCTGTATAATAATTATAAAATAATTCTGAGATTTCTTTCAAGGTTTTATAAATTATTTATTTATCTTGAATTAAATCAATTAGAGAGGTCTTTTTCTGTTTTTCACTAGATTAGCTAGTAATTTCCCAGCCTTGTTGCAATGCCTGTAATATTTTGCCTGCATTTTAAAATCTGTTTGTGTTGTGTTGTGTAGTAAAAAGTTGTCTTTTTCCTTTTTAGCTCTTGTGTATCTTAACCAATTTTCTTCAGTTTTTAAATACAGATAACTTCTCCTTCTCTGGCTCTACGTTTCTTTTTTATTATTTCAGTATAAGATATAATCTTGCCCCCAAATACTGCCTTTGCTGCTCCTAGAAAATTGAGGGTTTATCTACTGTCCCTTGATTAAAGTGTGAGTACTCCACCATTTTTCCATTCAACCAGTTCTTAAACTTAAGGTTCTTAGTTAAATAATTTGGAGGGAAAAAAAACGCGATAAAGGGGGATGAGATTTGTTTATTGGAATTTCAAGCATGATTGGTGAATGGTCTGAAATACAAATCTGTGTTATGCTAGCCTTTACCTCCATTACCTCCATCTTAAGACTCTTGTTAATCAAAAAAAAAAAAGGATTTAAAAGTTTTTGAATAACATGTATAATCTTGTGTGTCTGGGTTCTGTGCCCTCCATACATCCCTGACAACTAGATTTTTAAAGATGGTTCTGAACATTTTGGTCTCCATTGCGTCTTTTTTGTTTTAATTTGCTTTAAATTTCTCCTAAATCTGTCTAATGGGTACTGTGGGGACATATTGAAGTCACCTGGCACTATGAGGTGACCTTTCATGTTTTGTAATATCTTTGACTGGAGAGAGTCCCAAAAGTTTGTATTAAAATTATTTGGAGCATAAAGATTACATAGGGGCCTATTTATGATGGTGCGAGCGGACATGATCTGATATTGCGGATCATGTCAACTGCACATACGCTCTTGGCATTTATCATTGCACCAGCAGTTCTTGTGAACTGCTGGTGCAATACCGCTCCCTGAAGATTCAAGGCCGCTAGCAGGGGGGCGTATTAGATTGGGTTGATTTCTGACGATTTCTGTCTGCCGCATCAGAGCAGGCGGACAGGTTATGGAGCATACGGAGCTTGATAAATATGCTCCATAATGTGTATATAGAATTTGCTATTTTCAGTTTTAAAATCATATATCTACTGTCCGGGTCCGTTAACTCTAACAAAATCTCATACTCCAAGTTTTTAGCTAGGAGAATCGCTAGTCCTCTTTTCCTCGCTATACTTAGGGTGGAAAAGACCTCTCCTACCCAGGAAAATCTTAATTTAGCAGATTATGTTAGATTAAGGTGTGTTTCTTGCAGTAATGTTACATTGGTAATTAATTTCTTGAGGTGGGAAATAATCGTTTTGCATTTTATTGGGGAGGTTATGCCAACAACATTCCAAGATGTAATAGTAGGATTATTTGCAAGGGATCTTTTTAAATAGTCATGCGAAGGCAACAGTAGAGAAAAGAGAAAGAAAAAAAAACCAAATGAATAAAATATATATATATAGTTTTTGTTTTAAGTGAACAAATAGGAAGGGGGAGTCATAAATTAAAATCTGTACACAATCTCTAAATAACCCCATTTGGGCGCCACCCATTCTATATATCAACAGTATAAGTAACATTTTCAATTTTGGTTTTGACATTTTTCAACAAATGCTTTCTCTGCTTCTAGGGCGGAGTCATAAAAGCAAGTTTGACCTTCCATGTCCACTCTTAGTCTGGATGGGTAAATTACTGTGGCCTGAAGACCTGCCTTGATCATTTTCCGACAGACTGGGGATAGCTCTCTCCTTTTAATGGACATTTCAAAAGAGAAATCTTGGAATAATAAAATGTTTTAATCATCTACAAATATTGGTTGTTTTTTACAAAAGTATTGCAAAAGCATTACTTTGTCCTGGAAATTCAGAAGTTTGGCTACAATAGGCCTTGGTTTTGAAGTCCCTTTAGGGTTAGGAGATGGCTTCCCAAGTCTGTGTGCTCTTTCAATTATGATAGGTGGGACTGAGGAGGGGATGTTCAGTAAATGTAGGATTGTGTAAGTAATACATTTTATCAGATCTTCATACATTTTAATAACTTCAGGAACCCGATGATCCTAATATTGTTTCTCCTTGAAGTATTTTAAAGCTCCTCTATTCTGTTCTGTAGTTTAACTAAAGTGGTGTGATTACTCTCTATCTTGAAGTCATGTGATTCTGATGTGTCCTCCAAATCAGAGATTCTTTGTTCGGCTTCTAGGATTCTTTTAGAAAACTGTCTAACCTTCTTTGTTAATGATGAAAAATCTTGTTTTATTTCTGCTTTAAGTAAATCAAACTTGGGGGTCAAGGCTTCAATAATATTGTCCACTAGGACTTGGTTATCTTGGGAGCCATTGTGTCTTATAATGTTACCTGCTTCTGGATATACTTCAGCTAATGTTTCTATGGAGTTTTTGGTCTTCCTCACTCTATGCTTAGTTTCTATGACTGAGTCGTGCTATTACTGTAAGTGAGTGCACTAAGAAATGTATCCATATACCTTAGTGATAGTGACTATAAGACAATTCAGTGGTCAGTTAAATTAATTGAGTGAGGTGAAAAAAGGGGGAAAGTGAGTGAAGGAAGGGGGTGTGAAAAAAAAAGTGATAAAAAAATAATAATTTTAATGTAGGGTGACAAGTGTTTAAGACCAGTAATGACAACCAATGTTTTTTTTTCCTTTTTTCTTCCTCTTCTACTTTAAATCTTCAGGGTATAGTTTCTCAATTAATTGTGTACTGGTGAAGATGGATTGGTATTAAAAGGTAACGTTAAATCTTAACAGAAGTGGTAATATTTAACAGCTTGAGCGCTTTGCAAAAAAAAAAAGAAAAAAGTGAGAGTGACCTGTATATGTCAGATACAGGGTTTTTCAAATTCAAGGGTTCTTTTGGTGTCCTGAATTAGAATGTAGAGAGGGATCACCCTCTGATAGCGCACTAATCTCAGAAAGTAATCAAGGGTCCGAACACAAAAAGTTTCTTCTCTTTTTTTTTCTTTTTGTTTTTATTCTTCTCCCACTCCCTCTCTCCTTTTTCTCCCCTTTTTTTTCTTCCCCTTTATCTTTTTTCACCCGGGGCAGCGTTTATAGATGGTGAGTCTTTGTTAGGAATCCACATTTTCCTTCTCTCCTGAGAGTTCTTGTAATGCCTTGTCACTCCCCTATTTAAGTAACCTGATCACCTTAAACAGGTTCTTAGTTATTTTGCTGCAAAGCTGAATCTACGGCCGTGCTGTGTCTCTCCAGACTCAGTCTCTGTTTTGGATTATCCTTTTCTAATCTAATTGCAGGGTTCCTGCTTATTGTGCTCATCTAACTACTGGACTGTTATTTAAACTTTTGTGTGACAGAGCCGTCTGGCTTGAATTACGGAGCAAGTTTTCCCAACTGTGTGGTTTCCCAAAAATACAAGCCTCAAGCTGCAACAGTTTGCCTCACTGCAGTGTGACTCACTCAAGAGGGTAAGAACAACATACCTCTCTATTATCGGTCATAACAAAGAACTTCCGCTGAACTGTTCCAGTTACGGAACTTTGTCACGCCCATCTCTTGGTTCTCTCAGCTGATTCGTAAGCGGCTACACACTTACCTGCTCTGCCGCAAGATCGAAGGAGCAGTCAATCACAGGGCTCTGAGACAAGCCATTTCACTCTAACAGACGCATTAGTTTCTTGTGGTTTCTCCTGCTTATCCTCCGTTACAGCTCACTGATACTGACGTCACTCATTGCCTCTCGCTTATAAAAGCCGAACCTGGGGAAGCAAATCTAAACTACTGAAGTTCATTCCAGTGTATATACTAACATAACTTGTGCAAAGGACTCTTACTCATTCAGAGACTTTCACTTAATGGATTTAACACTTGACATTGCAGGGCGTATCTTTGTAATTCCATTTAAAGCAGCTCAACATATATTCTCATTCTTTGAATTGCTGTTAGGAATTACTTGCAACTTCACATAAGAATCACTGGGCTAATTGATATATAAGTCCGGTATCTAAAGTGATACAAACAAACAAGTATTCTGGTCTGCAGTTGCGTTCATATCCTTACCTAGAGCCTGACAGTCTTATATACAGGGTTTCTTTTAGTTTAAACTTTTACTCGAAGGTCCATTTAAACCCCTTGTACACATGCTAATGCCTGGGAGCTGGTAAACCACAGATTCATTTTTAGTAAAAAGGGTTTGATGTATATGGATAGATTTAAACAGCAGAGAGAGTGAAGGTAATTTGCACTTTCAGGCAAGTCCAGCCTTAATGTTAATTTTGAGTAGTTAGAAAGACATCAGAGTAAACATTTTTTGCTACTCACGCTTTTGGATACAGTTACAGAAAGGAATGTATTAGGATATCCTGCTTCCCTGGCTTTAACAGCTTTGAGCCTTCTTGGGTACTCTGCAATGTGCCCTATTTTCTCCAATATTAGGCAGGGGGTTAGGAACTAGAATAGATCCTTATAGCCGCAGGAATCAAAGCCAGAGTGATGAAAGGGATCATCCGTCCCTCCTTCTCAAACTCGAGAGAGGTGCTGGGAAAAGCCTTCCGATGCGTGATGGCAACTTGCCCACCTGGAGCAAGTAGTTATGCAGCTCTGGAGCTCCAGGAGTGTTTCTCCGGTTTATACCTGCCCAGCTTGCCCTACTCCAGTATTGGCAGTGTGGTGGACCCCCTCACGCAGCACCGGTGGAAGGGGGATGTACCAGATAGGCAGACTAGCCTGTCTGCAGGGACAGTCCCCAAGAATTGCTGACAGATCCTTTCCCCATCGCAAACTATCACGGTTTCACTGGTGCTTGTAGGAGAGCCAGGTGGCACCTTTGGTCAAGCCCTTCACTGCCTGAGTCACACAGGCTACCTGGCGTGAAAAAAGCATTCTCCGCCAACGGGTCAGAGCTGGGTTGATTGCCATTCAGACAGAGCGTGACTTGACGAATGACTCCTCCCCCGGATCTCCCACTCTTTAAATTCATATTTATGTATCTTAATGTTGAAGCCCTTTGCCTGCTTTTTTTTTCTAACACCTGTAACCTTTTATCTTTGAGCCCTTATATAAAAAAAAGAAATTTTATAATTTTTATTAGATGGTGTTATTATGAGAGTAAATGTACTTTGTAATGTATTTTGATGTGTTTTTCAACACCTTTTTTGCAGTATTTGAGATTTAATTGGACTAGCCAGCAGGTATGCCTCTTATTTCTTTGCAAGGTTTGAGAATTTGTATAATTTTCAGGCATCTTTTATTGAGCTTTTGGTTGTTAATCCCAAAATGGTTGGGCCTTTTTCCATTCTGGCTAAATGTACTTACATTACTTTGGTTCTTCCTTTATAGTTCGTTTAGATAGGAAATTAATTCCTTCCTTAGGAGGGTTTGTTTAAAAGCAACTTATATTTTCAGTCCAGTGTTATCTATTGCTGGTGTGACTGTTATTTGATCTTTGTCTTTCTTGACAGTTTTCCTGATTCTGTCAGTGAGATTGTGTTGTTTTTATGTGCAACAGTTTTTCTTTTGCTATCGCTCTTAATGCTAGAGCCTGTCCTTTATAGAAGAACTATATATATATATATTTAGAATCATAGTTTTCTGGCATGATTTCTAATGTCAGATTTGTATCTCTTTCTTTACAAAGGAAGTTTTTTTATTAGATTTACTTTGTTTAAATAGTGTTAGGAGCATTTTCTTCCAGGGGTATAATTAAAGCTCAGAATTTTGTTTAGTCCCTTTCATCAGAACAGGGCTCAGAAATCTTTTTCCTTCACCTAGTTTCAGAGTTTATCTGGTTCCTTATGGTGATAAAAGAATAATGTTTCAGTGCTTTATTTAGCATTTGAGCATTTCTCCTCTTCTTTTAAGTTTGAAAGCTGGATTCCAGGCAAATTAATTTGCTCTGGGGAATGCTGATAGAGTCAGTACCCATTAGCTTTATTGGTTCTGGTCTAGCACTTTTTGATCTTTCCTCCCATCCAAGTTTGCATGTAGGTGCAGCCCTCATTCCAGAGGATTTGGTTGGGGCTATGCTTAACCTTTTTTTTAGGAAGCTTGGTTAGTTGTATTTGTATTATATTATCCAGTATACAGGTTAGGTCTCAGATCTATGACTCCTATGGGAAGGTTTTTGTTTGTTCCTAGGATCCCTGTAAGGCTCAGGTAGATGAGAACCCTTGCCAATATATTGTTCCAAGTGGCAGGGGGAACTTTTAAATCTTTTCTGCTCTAGACACTTTGAACATGTTTTTTAAGTTCCTACTGTTGAAATGGATACTTTTCGGACTATTCTGTGAAGTCATTTTCTGTCCTCAATTGATTTTGAGTACACTTACCTTTCTGTTCTTATTTCTAGGAATATCTTTGGTTCTGAGATTTGCTTTTACAGTTTGTTGCTTTTCCGTTTGGTCTGGCTATAGTTCTCAGAATATTTTCTAAGGTTTTGGGTACCCTCTTATCTGTAATAAGTTTTCAGCGTGTTGCTATATTTCTTGGCCAGGATGATATCTTTGTTCAAGTAGTATTTATATCTTGAAGACTGTTGTTATTTCTACAACAACAAGGTTAGGAAGTTATTTCTCCAAATAGTTTTCTGGTTCCTCAGATAAAGGTTTCTTTTCTTGTGGTTCCTATGGATTCAGTTTCTATGAGACTTTCTTTGTCAGAGCTTAGACGATTCTATCTGGGATTTTGCCTGTTAGAACCTTTAATTTCTATTTATCCTTCAGTTGCTCTTTGCATAGATACCAGGTCTCATGTTTGTGACCTTGGTCGCTATTCTTTAGCTTTGTATCTTTTACCAATAATACAGGGTTCTGACTCTGTTTTCAGATAGGATTCATTTGCTTTTCAGAACAAGTCTGTTTCTGTATTAGTGGCTGAACTATTAGCTCTTTATGCAGGGGGCTTATTTTGTTCATACTCCTTGATCTGTAATCTTACAGATGCAAGAGATGGGGGGCTGTCTCAGGTTCTCAGAAAGGCATTAGGAGTTTGGTCTCCTTTGGGAGGCAAGGTTACCTATTAATATTTTAAATTCCATGCATTATTCTGAGTTGGCCTCTTTGGAAGAGAATCTTTTCTCTGTTTTCAGATTCGACTATGTTACATCTGTAGCTTATATCAGTTGCAGTTCTCTACTTATGGGGATAATATTTTAAATTCTTTCCTGGGCAGGAATTTATTTCTACTGTTCTTATTCTAGGACTGAATAACTGGGAAGCAGTTTTTTTCAGTCTACTGTTTCAACCAGGAAGACTGGACTCTTGGTTATGTTTTGTCAGACTGTAGTTCTTCTGGGTCGCTATATTTTTGATAGCTTACTGGTTCAATCTTGTTTTTCCCAGGTACTGTGTAGGTCCAGGTCTCTTTGAACTGTGTTTGTGGATGCTCTGGTATTTTAGTGGGTACATAAGCTAACCAATATTTTGCTCTAACTCTTTTTTCCCCCCAGGGTGACACCAGGATTTAGCAGGAAGAGCTTTGGTTTTACTGTTTTCTTCAACTTGTTCCGGCAGTATTTGGTTTACAGATATGGTTATTTTGTCTAGTTTCTATCCTTGGCTGCTTCTTTTGCATCCAGACATTCTTTTTAGGTCCTTTTTTCTATCAGGATTGTAGTTCTCATGACTTGATGGCTTGGAGGTAGAATCAGATAAAGGGGCATATTTAGCAAAGTGCAAGCGGACATGATACGATGTAGCGTATCATGTCCGCTGCACATCGATAAATGCAGACAGCTGTCGGCATTTACCATTGCACAAGCAGTTCACCAGAACTGCTTGTGCAATACCACCCCCTGCAGATTTGCGGGCGCTGGCAGGGGGTGTCAGTCAACCCGATCATATTCAAACGGGTTGATTTCTGTCCGCCGCCTCAGAGTAGGCAGACAAGTTAGCTTAGGTTTTATTTTATAGGTATGTATTTAGTTTTAAATAGGAATTATTTAGGTAATAATTGTAAGTTTTATTTAGATTTATTTTAATTATATTTAAGTTAGGGGGTGTTAGGGTTAGACTTAGGCTTAGGGTTAAGTTAGGGTTAGGTTTAGGGGTTAATATATTTATGTAGTGATATGGGAGGCCAGAGGTTTAGGGGTTAATAGTTTAATTTAGTATATTTCTCTGAGGGGGGGCTTGCAGATTAGTGGTTAATAGGTTTATTATAGCAGTGGTGTGGGCGGACAGCAGATTAGGGGTTAATAATATTTAAATAGTGTTTGCGATGCGGGAGGGCAGTGGTTTA
Organism: Bombina bombina; assembly: GCF_027579735.1. Taxonomy (NCBI): domain Eukaryota; kingdom Metazoa; phylum Chordata; class Amphibia; order Anura; family Bombinatoridae; genus Bombina; species Bombina bombina. The sequence continues at coordinate 486,431,688 of NC_069502.1, read as the reverse complement.
GGGGTTAATAGGTTTATTATAGTGGTGACAATGCCGGGGAGTGGCGGAATAGGGGTTAAAAGATTTTTTTAAGTGGTGGCGATGTCCGGAGCAGCAGATTAGGGGTTAATAATTTTATTTTAGTGTTTGCGATGCGGGAGGGCCTTGGTTTAGGGGTTAATAGGTAGTTTATGGGTGTTAGTGTACTTTGTGACACTTTAGTTATGAGTTTTATGCTACAGCTTTGTAGCATAAAACTCATAACTACTGACTTTAGATGGCGGTACAGATTTTGTGGTTTTAGAGTGTACCGCTCACTTTTTGGCCTCACCGCAAAACATGTAATACCGGCGCTATGGAAGTCCCATTGAAAAAGGACTTTTTTAAAAGTGAGGTACTGACGTTGCTTGACGGCCAAAAAGGTGTGCTGTGCACCTATTCTGACAATAAGGGAAAAAGCACTGTTATGAAGCATACAATGCTTTTTCACTCATAACACAAAAGTCATAATCTAGTTGTATGTGATCTACATGGTATACATAAGAGCTTCAGGGTATTAGGACTATAGTATATTGTGACATATTGGACTTCAGTATAAGGTCCATTTGGGTCTGGATGATTCTGGCTAGAGGTCTCCTTTAAAAGACGGAATATACCTGTGGAGGCTATAAGGTGCATACTTAAGAGCAGGTCATGAAAGTGTGTGTACGGAGTAGAATCTTGAGATTTACATGAATATGCCTGAGTATAGAGATTAGTAGCAGGTATTATTACAGGATAGCAGAGAGAGCTACTTTGAGGCCTAATATGTATGCAGAAAGTATATGCAGGAGGCGTATCAGGATGTTAGTAGCCTTGTATATAATTGAGCTATAACATGCCAGTTGTATTGCTATTTTGATTTATACATATGTAATGCCAATACTTGCTGCCTCATTTGCTTGCCTGTATTACTGTTTTACCGTATGGTGTAATTTGAGGTATATCGATTATGATTTCAATTTGCACTTTGATTTTTTCAGTTGACAACTGTGGGCATCCGTACTTGCATTCGCTCATGCGCAGTAGCACGATCTGGAAGCTGCGGCTCTGCACACAGCGGAGCAAAGCTGATCTCACTGGGTATGTGGTGTATTTAAGTATGCAAATGAGGTTCACAATGGCTCACTTTTTTACTTTTAGCCTGCTTTTTTAAGGCAGGCTTCCCTTTACGCCATAGCACCGCTGTATTACACAGCTTTTAAGCTAAGCTAGGGTTAGTACAGTGATTCAGACCAATCCCAGGACAGCTGTTTTGTGGTTTTTGACACTCATCAGCTTGGAGTAGGATGAATCACTGCTGGGTAAAGTTGATTTCTGGGCGAAATACAACAATTAAAATTATAGGGAGGCGAAAAGTGAGTTTAAAATCCTCCAATAAATTCTAAATTATATATATATATATCCCTTCAAAATAACAACACACAGCCATTAATATCTAAACCATTGGCAACAAAAGTGAGTACATCCCTAAGTGGAAATGTCCAAATTGGGCCCAAAATATCAATATTTTGTGTGGCCGCCATTATTTTCAAGCACGGCCTTAACCCTCTTGGGCATGGAGTTCACTAGAGCTTCACAGGTTGCCACTGGAGTCCTCTTCCACTCCTCCATGACGACATCACAGAGCTGGTGGATGTAAGACACCTTGCGCTCCCCACCTTCCATTTGAGGATGCCCCACAGATGCTCAATAGGGTTTAGGTCTGGAGACATGATTGGCCAGTCCATCACTTTTACCCTCAGCTTCTTTAGCAAGGCAGTGGTCCTCTTGGAGGTGTGTTTGGGGTCATTATCATGTTGGAATACTGCCCTGCGGCCCAATCTTCGAAGTGAGGGTATCATGCTCTGCTTCAGTATGTCACAGTACATATTGGCATTCATAGTTCCCTCAATGAACTGTAGCTCCCCAGTGCAGGCAGCACTCATGCATGCTTGACTCCATGCTTGACTGTAGGCAAGATACACTTGCCTTTGTACTCCTAATCTGGTTGCCGCCACATACGCTTGACACCATCTGAACTAAATAAGTTCATCTTGGTCTCATTGGACCACAGGACATGGTTCTAGTAATTGATGTCCTTAGTCTGCTTGTCTTCAGCAAACTGTTTGCAGACTTTGTAGCGCATCATCTTTAGAAGAGGCTTCCTTCTGGGATGACAGCCATGCATACTAATTTAAGGCAGTGTGCGGCGTATGGTCTGAGCGCTGACAGGCTGACCCCCAACCCCTCCAACCTCTGCAGCAATGCTGGCAGCACTCATACATCTATTTCCCAAAGACAACCTCTGGATATGACGCTGAGCACATGCACTCAACTTATTTGGTCAACCATGGCGAGGCATGTTCTGAGTGGAACCTGTCCTGTGAAACCGCTGTATGGTCTTGCCCACCATGCTTCAGCACAGTTTCAGGGTCTTGGCAATCTTCTCATAGCCTAGGTCATCATTATGTAGAGCAACAATTCTTTTTTTTAGACCCTCAGAGAGTTCTTTGCCATGAGGTGCCATGTTGAACTTCCAGTGACCAGTATGAGAGAGTGTGAGAGGGATAACACCAAATTTAACACACCTGCTCCCCATTCACACCTGAGACCTTGTAACACTTACGAGTCACATGACACCGGGGAGGGAAAATGGCTAATTGGGCCCAATTTAGACATTTCCACTTAGGGGTGTACTCACTTTTGTTGTCAACGGTTTAGACATTAATGGCATTGTGTGGAGTTATTTTGAGGGGACAGCAAATTTACACTGTTATACAGACTGTGCATTCACTACTTTACATTGTAGCAAAGTGTCATTTCTTCAGTGTTGTCACATGAAAAGATATAATAAAATATTTACAAAAATGTGAGGGGTGTAATCACTTTTGTGAGATACTGTATATGTCTATATATATATATATATATATATATGTTCATATTTATTTGTTAATATGTATATATGTGTCTGTAAATACATATATAAATACATAATACACATACATATATAAATATATACATACATGCATACATATACATCTTTAGACATGTATATTTTTTTCTAGCACCTGCTACCTCATATCCTTGAGCCTTTAAACCTTTTTATGTCCAAATTTTTTTTTATATAATTTTTATTAGATGGTGAGTATATTATGAGTATAACTGTTCTTTGTAATGTATTTTTGATGAGTTTTGCGAAAAGGGCGCGTTAAGCATTCTAGCGTAAATTGTGATTGCGCTCAAGCAATTATCTTTACTTTCAAATCATAATACCAGCGGTAAACCTGACGAGCACAAACACTTGCAATAAACCCCTTATCGCTCACACACAAACGTTAGTTCTCCACTCCACTCATAATGTGAATCAGATTACATGTCTGCAAAAGGAGGTTCCCTGTGCCCACAGTCTGTGAGATGGTCTGATCCCCTATTACTGTATATAGTGACACTGTTTAACCCACCAGTACGATATATAGTGAGCTAGTGACACAGTCTGTAATCTGCCGGTGAGATGGCTGGCCTGACCCTACCCGTCTCAGTACTTTATAAAGTGACAACAGTAGTCTGTGACATGGTCCAGCCCCCCCCCCCCCCCGTACTGTATATAGTGGTACTGTATAGTGACACTGTTTACCCCTGCCTCCCCATGCTGTAGTTACGAGGTCTGTAGTTTGCTGGTTTCACAAACATACACACACACACACATACACACATAAACATCAATGGGTAAAACAGAAAGACTAACCCCAGTAGTCAGAGACACTAGTGAAGCATTATGTCACACTCACATGATATTTTTTAAGCTGTGCCTCTACCCTCAGGGGCCCAGTCGCAGTTGCAACCTCTGCACCCCCTGTCTATATAAATAATTCTGCTGACCTTCTTTTACTTGATCAGTAAAATCCTTCAAATCACTGCTATATGTTTATATATAGTTTTACTGCTATTGTGATTGGTTGATTTATAACAATATAACGTAACATGAGGGACCTAAAATAAAGTATTCTTATCCATTGTACTTGGATAACATATTATTTAAAAAGTTACATGAGGCTTTAAAATGTATATATTATAATCCACCCATTTCTAGGCGCATTTAGGAGATCGTTTTGTGACTATTTTACCTACTTTGGTGTAAGATTTAAGTTACTAGAAATACTCAATTTAAAAAAATAGGTGATTCACTTAAACATTATGTTTACAATTTATTTTTTATACAAATCTAGGTTATTTATTATGGACCTTTAATCTGTGGTAAAGGTTAACCACTGGACTATCCAGTTGTTTTTAATTCTCCTGCGGCACAAGGAAGTTTCACCATTACAAGTTTCACTAAGCATACTTTACAAAAGGTGAGCAGAATTATTTAGAATGTTACTTATTTGAAACAGTTGCTTATTTACTACACTATGGGCTAGATTACAAGTGGAGCGCTAAATTATCACGCTCCCGCAAACAAGCAAATTTGCCTGTTTGCTTAAGCGCAATAATTAACCAGCCATTACAAAATAACAAGGCTGGTTATTGCTAAAGCGAAAATGCCCTCAAAATAGGGGACATTATAGTTTTTTATAAATTAAAAAAAACTGCACTAGGCAGTTTTGGGGCTTTAAAGTTAGTGGGAGTCAGTGGCGGCTGGTGACTTTTGAAGATGGGGGAGCACTAGCCCCGCCCCTCAGATGGCTCCGCCCATTTTATATATATATATACTGGGTACAAGAGTCCCGTCACTGGGGCAGTATAAGGATATATATATATATATACACACACAGACACATTTTATATATATATATATATATATATATATATATATATATATATATATATATATATATATATATATATATATATATATATATATATATACACACACATATATACCTACATGCATATACACACAGATACAGTTACCCATAAACACACATATATGCATGCACAAAAACACACAAAATAGCAAGTTCTGTGATCACAGGATAACTGCTAAACCTAGGTAAAACACATAGTAGCACAAGAACCAGACACACTAGTTCAACTATTCTAGTTGCTATTTACACTGTAACAAGAGAGTTAATTGTAAAGGGAGGGGAGAATTCCCTTTGTGCCAGCAAGAAACCACAATACACCATGTTCTCTCACCTTTTCCCACTTTGCCATATAGGACATGAAATTGATCAAACAATGTCTAAGGAGAGGAGCCAAACAACCCCTGAGAGAGGGCGCTGGAGCCCCCTACTACTAGTCTCACTCTCCACTGTCTACAGCAACACCTGATAGTTAGTCTGGCAGGATCACCTCCCTGTCCGTGTTGGACACCATTTGGGTTCCAGTTCTTCTTGTCCTTGTCCGAGCACCTAAAGGAGGCTCGGAATCCACCGGGAGGGAAAAGCGACCCCTAGGACAGGACTGCAGCCATGAACCATATAGTTCTCCTGTCCATTACTGCAACTATGGGCCCGGTCACAATGGCGACCCCCCCAGACTGCAGTAGTTATGCCCCTGCCTCCTCCCACACACACAGTCAGCTCTTAGTGTGCGAGTGTCATGTGACAACTGGCTTTCACTTGCACACTAAGACCTCCAACATAACAATATAACCTACCAATGCTCAATGCATCAATACACTGAAAGAAAGGAAGCATAAAATAAAGCATTTATTGGAGTTCCAATAGGCAAAAAAAAAATATATATATATATATATATATATATACCAAGTTGCAGAGGTGAACGGCACTCACGAGTATGTCAGCTACCTGGTGCTCTCACTGGGGAGAAACAAACAGTAAAGCAGTTATGGATCCCACGGACGGACTCCGTGTTGCAGCAATGACCCAAATGAAGCAGGCACACAGGTTTTTTCAAAAACACTCCGGTTTATTGGCAAAGTAGTTTACCAAACGTTTTGGCTCACACACGAGCCTTTGTCAATGGTGTACACCATTGACAAAGGCTCGTGTGTGAGCCGAAACGTTTGGTAAACTACTTTGCCAATACACCGGAGTGTTTTTGAAAAAACCTGTGTGCCTGCTTCATTTGGGTCCTTGCTGCAACACGGAGTCCGTCCGTGGGATCCATAACTGCTTTACTATATATATATATATATATATATATATCCCCATATGCCCTTTTATATTTGGCAGTCCCACAGTATGGCTATGACAATCTTGGTTTACATAATAAATGCCACTTCTGTATTTCAAAAAGTCTACCGTAGCGGTTAATACTTACGGTTCTGAGGGAGTCCAACTATTGCGGTGCGACACCTCCTAGGTACATCTGTTGATGCCACAAATATGGTGTATTTCCCTAGGGTGTTTATCTCCTCTGTATTCCTTATGATGATACTTCGTAAGCCATACACTTGTGGATGCGTCTCCAAACTCCAGACATCTCCTACCAAGAGTTTCCATTCCTGAAACTTTCTTGCCATTGTCGCTCCAGCAAACACTACTGCTAGCTACGTGCGTTTCACCCCTAAGGCTCTGGGGCTTCTTCCGGCTCCAAAAAATCACATGATCATAGGTATATTGAGGTTTCTTTTAAAGGAAAAATAACGGAGGAAAAACTCCTCCCATTTGGAAGCCTTTGAAATGTATAAGTTGTTGGGGCAAAATCGTAACATTTTATAACAGTAATCAATTGTTACTTAAATGCATATCACTCAACTACAGCATATACAATAATTGAGACTAATTAATACAAATAGTATAGTATTATAATTTTGCTCCCTTTCCGCGCAGTGTACATTTTTTTAAAACTTATTTTTATTTTTGCACAATATCTATATAAAGACTTGGAGTTAGAACTACGATCCAAATGATCATATGCACTTAATCATATACATACTTTAATAGTTTTAGCTATGGCAGTGTTGCAATTTTAAGTATTTTGGAGTATTTTGTAAATGCTTATTAGATATCTATTTTATGACAGTTATCATTTAATTTTATTATTAATGAAATTCATATTCACTTTCTGAAGAGGGAACTTCGATATGAATTCAAACCCTCTCATCTGCAGTGAAACCTATATTATATCTGATAGAGTAAAAAAAAATATATATATATATATATATATATATATATATATATATATAAATTCATTCACCCAAAAAGCATGCATAATTTAGTTCCTTGTTCATCCCTAAGGGGGCGAGTGTTTTTAAATTGTAAATCCATTTACATTCATTTTGTAATAATAATTTATCAAGATTACCTCCTCTTTCTTTGAGGTCTATTCTTTGTAGACCCCTAAATTTTAATTCATGCTTATTGCTGTTATGATTTTAGAAAAAATGCGCGTAGCTGGCAGTAGTGTTTGCTGGAGCGACAAAGGCAAGAAAGTTTCAGAAACGGAAACTCTTGATAGGAGATGTCTGGAGTTTGAAGACGCATCCACAAGTGTATGGCTTACGAAGTATCATCATAAGGAATAGAGAGGAGATAAACACCCTAGGGAAATACACCATATTTGTGGCATCAACAGATGTACCTAGGAGGTGTCGCACCGCAATAGTTGGACTCCCTCAGAACCGCAAGTATTAACCGCTATGGCGGACTTTTTTAAATACAGAAGTGGCATTTATTATTTAAACCAAGATTGTCATAGCCATACTGTGGGACTGCCAAATATAAAAGGGCAAAATCAACACACAGGTATATCGTCCTAATACAGCAATCAAAGCATCTGTCGGAATAAGGGCGTTTACTGTGTTGTCCTTCTAATATCCAGACACACTCTGACTATTCAATATATATTATTTCTGTGGAACATTCAACCATAGGATACAATTCCTCTAGCTTAGTGCTGGGAACTTTTGGAGTCTATACCTGTGAATTTAACAGGATCTTGGAACTTTTAGTTAACTTCATACACACATATTGTATATTTATTAATCTATATATAATTTTTGTGTTGAGAGCTCTCTGAGGAATTTTTGTATTCATAGTGCACTATGATAGGAGTTTAATTACCAAATTTATGGTGATATATATATTTGTTTTGCCTATTGGAACTCCAATAAATGCTTTATTTTATGCTTCCTTTCTTGCAGTGTATTGATGCATTGAGCATTGGTAGGTTATATTGTTATGTTGGAGGTCTTTTATCGCTAAGGCAGTATATCCACATATTTGCAGGGATTAGTTAGTGCTGGATAGGAATTGCTGACATTTTCTCTATATTTCATTTAATTTTGCCTTTTCTCCTGCACCAATGGTCTGTTAACTACTTAAATTCAGGTCATTGTTACTAGCCCTTTTCTAGGCAATACTGGAAGTTGCTGACAACACCCTAATATAATTACTTTTCTGACTATTAAAGGGACACATTTTTTCTTTCATGAGCATGCAATTTTAAGCAACTTTCTAATTGACTTCTAATATCATTTTCAATTTGTTCTCTTGCTATCTTTATTTGAAAAAGAAGGCATCTAAGCTAAGGAGCCAGCAAATGATTGGTTCAATGGACACACTTGTTTATTGGTGCTGTCCAATCAGCAAGGACAACCTAGGTTGTTCACCAACAATGGGCCGGCATCTAAACTTACATTCTTGCTTTTCAAATAAATATACCAAGAGAATGAAGAAAATTTGATAATAGGAGTAAATTAGAAAGATGCTTAAAATTGCATGCTCTATCTGAATCACGAAAGAAAAAAATTGGGTTCAGTGTCCCTTTAAGTAGTCTTTCTTGTTGCCATGCACATTCAGTTTTATGTATATAAAATATATAGTCCTTAGTGTGAAATACCAATACATAACATATGTAGATATGGCAAGCTTTGATAAAACAAAATAAGACTTTGATATGAATGAAACCTTCTCTTTACCAGGCAGTTCAGTTAACACTAACCAAAATTCAGAAGAGAGCCAAAATATTTTCAAAGTCTTTAAAACATATAAAACAAAAATTTTGAAAGAGCAAAAATTTAAATGGGATATTTCGAGTTTAAATAAATACTTAGAAGCAAAAATTATACCTAGAGGGGTACGTGTCAGAAAAAGACCTGGCTCATATTTGAATGAACCATTATTGGAGGATTTCCAGAAAAAATTGGATAATTATGCAAGTGAATGTGCTTTTAATTGGATGAGACTTATGATTGATGAAAATGAATTAAGACTTAAACAAGTGCAAACTGACTTGGTTGAAGCGAAAGAAAAAATTGATGAATGGAAGACTAATGAACAGTATGACAAATTAATGGGAGTGGCTAAATTGGAAGTTAGAAAAATTCAAGACACAATCAAATTTAGAAAAAGGAGAAAATTTGAAAGATACTGGGATGACTATCAACAAAATCAAGTCTATAATTATTCATTTCAGACAAGCAGTTCAGAATCAGGTAGCTCATTGGTTGAGGATAAAAACAAACAAAGGTTTAGGCAAAGACGTGGTAGAAGACGGGATTTTTTAGGCCAGAGACTACAAGAGATAAAAGAACCAGGAGAGGAGGTAGGAAACACAAGACAAACTACACAAGAAAGCAAAAAATATCCACTCAGGAATCAATTGAAAGAGAAGCAGAAAATCTGATAAAAACTAAAAATGTGGTAAACCTCTCTTAAGTGACTCTCTCAGACTATCAAATTCAGGTGTTGGGCAAGGGATTATCCTTTTGCTCCCGCAAATAAATGCGATAAATTTACAGTGGTTAAAGATTTAAATTTATTTGCAAGAAAACTAATACTAAGGAAAACTTTTGAAAATAAAGTAAATGATAATACGCTTGATATACATGATCGTCAAGCCTTATCTAGTCTGGAAGATTTGTCTTCAGAGGGGGATACCCAAGAACAACAGACTTTATCACACATAGGATTTAGTACACTTAAAAACAAATCAACCCACATGCCCTCATTATCAACAGTACCAAGTGTGCATAGTTTTGACAAATTAGTGGAAAAAGATATAATTGAAATGAAGGAAAATGTACAAAATAACAAAAATTTAACAGTTAAACAGCAGTCAGCTTTAAAAGAATTACAAGCAAACAAGAACATCACTATTAAGCCCTTAGATAAGGGCGGAAATGTAGTAATTCTAAATACAAGTGACTATTTACAAGAATGTATGATTCAAGTTTATGCTAAAGTACATTATAAAAAAATAAAAAATGATCCTACTGAAGTGCACTCCTTACAATTAGATACTATCCTGGGAGAAGCCATTAAACAGGGAATAATTAAACGGGAATTTAATTTTTTAAAAGTAAAGTTTCCAATTATACCTACCTTTTATACTATCCCAAAATTACATAAAGGCAGATTGCCCCCTCCAGGAAGGCCAATAATATCCGGGATTGGCTCTCTAACTGAGAAAATCTCAGAATATGTTGACTATAGTCTCAGACCCTTCCTTGACAATTTACCTTCCTTTGTCAAAGACTAATTAGATGTCCTAAAAAAACTGGAAGGTCTCTCTGTTCTCAAAAATACACTGCTAGTAGCAATTGATGTGGAAGGATTATATTCTTCAATCCCACATGACAAAGGTGTGGAAATCTGTGGATATTTTCTTGAACAGAGAGGCAAAAGATATACTGAACACACACAATTTGTGATCTCCCTTCTGAATTTCTTACTAAGACATAATTATTTTATTTTCAAAAGATTTATGAACAAATCCTAGGTACAGCCATGGGCACCTGTTGTGCCCCAATGTATGCATGTCTGTACCTAGGCTACTAGGAAAAGGAAGTTATCTGGGATGATAATTACAAAGATCACATAGGACTATGGATACATCTTATAGATTACGTATTTTTGTTATGGGAGGGGTCAGAAGAAAAATTGATAGACTTTATGGACTCCCTGAATATTAATAACTTTAATCTAAAATTCACCTACACAAGTAGTAAAACAGAAATTCGTTTTCTAGAGTTGATTATAAGGAATGATAATCAATGTATTGTGACTGCCACTCACAGAAAACAAACAGCAGGTAACACTCTGCTACGTGCAGATAGTCACCACCCTGTCCATTTGCTTCAAAATATACCTCAAGGTCAATATCTTAGACATATGCGTAATTGTTCCAAATTAGAAACTTTTAAAACTGAGGTCAGTTAATTAAAACAGAGATTTTAAGGAGCGTGGTTACTCACAAAATTGTCTGAAAAGAGTGTATAGAAAAGCAAGATATCTGGATAGGCAGGAAATCCTGTATAAATCAAAAGATATACTGGAAGAAGATTCAGTAAGATTTATAAGTATTTACAATGACTCTTAGGCAAAAATAAGAACAATTATTTTAAGACATTGGTATGTTCTAACTGTAGATTGCTCTATAGCAAAATGTGTGGGTAAAATACCTCAAATGACAGCTAGAAAAGCTCCAAATCTTAAAGACAAACTTGTCAAAAGCCACTTCTCTTCTAATATAAATAGCAATGGGCTATCTCAATATAAAAGAAAAGATGGTAATTTTAAATGTTCAAAATGTTCAGTTTGCACAAACAAGACAACTGGCAATAAATTTATTGACAAATTCGGTAAACAATGGTACATTCAGGGACACGTAAATTGCCAAAGCGAAGGAGTAGTTTACTTAGTTTACTGTAGCTGCCCTGGTTATTATGTAGGAAAACCTACAGAGAGCTAAAGGAAAGAATAAAAGAACATAAAAGAGATATTAAAAATAAATTGATTGACACTAGGGGCTCCATGTACTAAGCAGTCAGCGAGCTACCCGCAACAAATCTCGCGTCAAAACTCGCAAACTGATATGTACAAAGTCGTCAACTATGTTCAAACTCGCATCTTTAAAATTGCGAGCGTACTTATCCGCCAAACCTCGCTACCTCTCCATTTTTCACTGTAATTAGACACATTTGACCACCAACTCGCCAAAAACGAATGTACTAAAAAATCTATTTGTCCGCTCGCTACAATTTCCGCTCCCACCTCGTTATTTTTGCCTCGCCACCTTTTAGGTGGCGGGCAAGGTACAAAACAATAGGAAAGTCAATCTAGACGCCAGTCTAGACATATATAAAAAGCAGTAATATCAGCATTGTACAGCATAACTGGCGTCTAATTTGTCTCTCATTTCCATGTACATAAATTGCGCCAAATTTGTCGACTGTAATTAAAGAGTAATCTATATTTTAAATTTGTATTGTATAGTTGTCAATCTTTATAATTATTTTTATATTAATATTTATATATTATCAGATCCAGATGAAGCCATATCCAAATTGTAAATAAATATTACAAAAATAACGCTCTGTTATCACTCTTCAAAAATTTTTGAACAATAATAAAGTTGTTTAGATAAGTTGAACTTTTATAGGAGCAAAATTCTATTCCCGCGACTACTATGATGTTCGTGACACCTTGCATGTCACGTGTTAATAATTGGCCAGACAATTCAACTGAAAGTTAAGTACATCAGCTTAGTCGCGGCGAGCGAGGCGTCAAATTTATCAATAATCCGCCACTGCTCGCGGCGGGCTAGACTTGTCTATTTATTGGGGGATTATTAGTACATAGTGACAGCGGACACCATTTCGCCCGCGGCGAGTAACGGCGAGTTTATCCGCGTCTAAAATGACGGATGAATTGACGGCTTAGTACATGGAGCCCTAGGGGGCATATTTATCAAGCTCCGTAGGGAGCTTGATGCCCCGTGTTTCTGGCGAGCCTGCAGGCTTGCCAGAAACAGCAGTTATGAAGCAGCGGTCACAAAGATCGCTGCTCCATAACCTGTCCGCCTGCTCTGAGCAGGTGGACAGACATCGCCGGAAATCAACCAGATCGAGTACGATCGGGTTGATTGACACCCCCCTGCTGGCGGCCAATTGGCCACGAGTCTGCAGGGGGCGGCGTTGCACCAGCAGCTCTTGTGAACTGCTGGTGCAATGCTGAATACGGCAAGCGTATTGCTCGCCGTATTCAGCAAGCTCTGGCGGACCTAATCCGCACTGTCGGATCAGGTCCGCCAGACTTTCATAAATAGGGGCCTAGCAGTGTAGCAAGACATTTTTCTATAATCATAACAGCAATAAGCATGAATTAAAATTTAGGGGTCTACAAAGAATAGACTTCAAAGAAAGAGGAGGCAATCTTGAAAAATTATTATTACAAAATGAAGGTAAATGGATTTACAATTTAAAAACACTTGCTCCCTTAGGGATGAATGAGGAAAAAAATTATGCATGCTTTTTGGCTTTTTGGGTGAATGAATTTTATATATATATATATATATATATATATATATATATATATATATATATATATATATATATATATATATATATATACATACAGTGGATATAAAGAGTCTACACACCCCTGTTAAAATGTCAGGTTTTTGTGATGTAAAAAAAAATGAGACAAAGATAAATCATTTCAGAACTTTTTCCACCTTTAATGGGACCTATAAACTGTACAACTCAATTAAAACAAACTGAAATCTTTCAGGTAAAGGGAAATAAAAATAAAAACTAAAATAATATGGTTGCATAAGTGTGAACACCCTTAAACTAATATTTTATTGAAACACCTTTTGATTTTATGAGTTTTTCAGCATGGCACATCTTGACTTGGCAAGATTTGCCCACTCTTCTTTGCAAAAACACTCTAAATCTGTCAGAATGTGAGGGCATCTCCTGTGCACAGCCCTCTTCAGATCACCACACAGATTTTGAATTGGATTCATGTCTGGGCTCTGGCTGGGCTATCCCAAAACTTTAATCTTCTTCTGGTGAAGCCATTCCTTTGTTGATTTGGATGTATGCTTTGGGTCGTTGCCATGCTGAAAGATGAAGTTCCTCTTCATGTTCAGCTTTCTAGCAGAAGCCTGAAGGTTTTGTGCCAATTTTTTCTGGTATTTGGAACTGTTCATTATTCCCTCTACCTTGACTAAGGCCCCAGTTCCAGCTGAAGAAAAACAGCCCCAAAACATGATGCTGACACCACCATGCTTCACTGTGGGTATGGTGTTCTTTTGGTGATATGCAATGTTGTTTTTGAGCAAAACATATCTTTTGGAATTATGGCCAAAAAGTTCAACTTTGGTTTCATCAGACCAGAACACCTTTTGCAACATGCTTTTGGGAAACTTCAGATGTGTTTTTGCAAAATTTAGCGGGACTTGGATTTTTTTTTTGTAAGAAAAGGCTTCCGTCTTGCCACTCTACCCCATAGCCCAGACATATGAAGAATACGGGCAATTGTTGTCACATGTACCACACAGCCAGTACTTGCCAGATATTCCTGCAGCTCCTTTAATGTTGCTGTAGGCCTCTTGGCAGCCTCCCAGACCAGTTTTCTTCTAATCTTTTCATCAATTTTGGAGGGACATCCAGTTCTTGGTAATGTCCCTGTTGCACCATATTTTCTTCACTTGATGATGACTGTCTTCACTGTGTTCCATGGTATATCTAATGCCTTGGAAATTCTTTTGTACCCTTCTCCTGACTGATACCTTTTAACAATGACATCCCTCTGATGTTTTAGAAGCTCTCTGCGGACCATGGCTTTTGCTGTAGGATGCGACTAACAAAATGTCAGGAAATACCTACTAGAACAGCTGAACTTTATTTGGGGTTAATCAGAGGCACTTTAAATGATGACAGGTGTGTACTGACTCCTATTTAACATGATTTTGAATGTGATTGCTTAATTCTGAACACAGCTACATCCCCAGTTATTAAAGGGTGTTCACACTTATGCAATCATATTATTTTAGTTTTTTATTTTTATTTCCCTTTACCTAAAATATTTCAGTTTTTCAATTGAGTTGTACAGTTTATAGGTCACATTAAAGGTGGAAAACGTTCTCAAATGATTTATCTTTGTCTCATTTTTTACATCACAGAAACCTGACATTTTAACAGGGGTGTGTAGACTTTTTATATCCACTGTATATATATATACATATACTGTATATAAATTATTTTTATATATATATATATATATATATATTCTTTTACTCAATCAGATATAATATAGCTTTCACTGCAGATGAGAGGGTTTGAATTCATATCGAAGTTCCCTCTTCAGAAATTGAATATGAATTTCATTAATAATAAAATTAAATGATAACTGTCATAAAATAGATATCTAATAAACATTTACAAAATACTCCAAAATACTTAAAATTGCAACACTGCCATATCTAAAGCTATTAAAGTATGTATATGATTAAGTGAATATGATCATTTGGATCGTAGTTCTAACTACAAGTCTTTATATAGATATTGTGCAAAAATAAAAATAATTTTTCAAAAAATGTACACTGCGCAGAAAGGGTGCAAAATTATAATACTATACTATCTGTATTAATTAGTCTCAATTATTGTATATACTCTAATTGAGTGATATGCATTTAAGTAACAATTGATTACTGTTAAAAAATGTTACCATTTTGCCCCAACAACTTATACATTTCAAAGGCTTCCAAATGGGAGGAGTTTTCCTCCGTTATTTTTCCTTTAAAAGAAACCTCAAGATACCTATGATCATGTGATTGTATTCATAGTGCACTATGATAGGAGTTGAATTACCCAATTTATGGTGATATATATATTTTGTTGCCTATTGGAAGTCCAATAAATGCTTTATTTTATGCTTCCTTTCTTGCAGTGTATTGATGCATTGAGCATTGGTAGGTTATATTGTTATGTTGGAGGTCTTTTATCGCTAAGGCAGTATATCCATATATTTGCAGGGATTAGTTAGTGCTGGATAGGAATTGCTGACATTTTCTCTATATTTAATTTAATTTTGCCTTTTCTCCTGCACCAATGGTCTGTTAACTACTTAAATTCAGGTCATTGTTACTAGCCCTTTTCTAGGCAATACTGGAAGTTGCTGACAACACGCTAATGTAAATATATGTATATATACATATATAGTTATGTGTTAATATGTGTAAGTTTCTAACTTTACTATCACTGTTGGTGATGCCACTATCTCCCCATCACCCCAAGTACGCTGTTCGCTCTCTTCATCCTGTCACATCCACCTATGCAATATCTCCAAAATTTCTCCTTTTCTGAGTGCTGAAACTACTAAACAGCTAATCCATTCTCTAGTAATTTACTGGCTTGACTACTGTAATAACCTACCATCATCTCCTCCCATGCTAGACTACAGTACTTCTTTCATGCGGCACCAACCCTCTGGAACGCACTTCCTCAAGCTATCAGACTTTCCTCTAACCTCTCCTTCTTTATACGCTCCCTAAAAACCTTCTTGTTCAGGGAAGCCTATCACCAAATCAGTAACTAATGAATTCTACTTGCCTAATAGTTGCCTTCATCTAACTCCAAACTAACATCATTCCCACCTTTGCAGTCCACACCTCCTGTTTCTCACCCTCCTACCCATTTAGATTGTAAGTTCCCACAGGAACAGGGCTACTAATTCCCCCTGTATTTTTTTGTTAAATTTTGTCTGGTGTCTCATATTGTACTGTCCTTTTATCTTTGTTACCCATGGACAGTGCTGCAGAATCTGTTGGTGCTTTATAAATAAAGAATAATAATAATAAATATATATGTATATATTCATATACATTTAACATTTGCTGCCATTGTTGCACGAGGTTCTGATATTGTCTCTGACGGCATCAGAATAAGGCTCCCATAGGAGCCTATGGAACTCACTCTCATGAGCGCAATGCTTCCTAGTAATAACTTGTAATACCAGCGCACATTATCGTGTGCTGGTATTACAAAGTGGAGAGCTAATATCGAATGGCTATAATTTAAGTTATAATATAATTGCTGAACTATGTTGATATTTTGTTTTTATTGAGGTTCCACAAATACTATTAAAGACATGTTAAAGAATCAATAGTGTTACCAATGACCACTGTCCATAGTGATTAAGAGTTCTGCAAAGGCACATGTCCTGGTTTAGTCATTGATATTATAGTTTAAACACCTCAATTATGTCTGTAAAGAATACATAAAAAAAAAAAAGCTAGGCAAACATCAAGTTTTACCGCCTAATACTAAAGAGGCAACACTTAAAGGGACAGTAAAGTAATAATTAGATATTCATGATTTAGACAGCGCATACAATTATAAACAATTTTTTAATTTACTTCTATTATTTTATTTGCTTCCTTTTCTTGTTATCCTTTGCTGAAATGTTTATCTACAGTAGGTAAGCTCAGGATCAGCAAAGAACCTAGGTTCTAGCTGCTGATTGGTGGCTGCATATATATACTGTCATGAATACCTCATGATTTAGACGATAAGGGGTTCATTTTCTTTAAGCCTGTGTGCTAAAAAACATTTGGTTTTTTTTTCAAGAAGAACTGTATTGCTGTGTTTGTGTTAAATATTTTTTTCTTTGATCAGCAAGAAGCCGTAATAAATAAGCTTGAAGATGCACAAGAGAACTTTATTGCCCCAACCTGTCAACTCCAGTGACACAAATCAGTGCCTCTCCCCAGAAATAGATAAGGTGTTCTATAATTTCAGGCAAGGGCTCAAAACTTTATTGCCCAAACTGTCAGCAAAGGAATTGATGAAGCACAGGGTCATTTTCAAAGAACTAAAATGGGGTCATAAAAGAGAGGGGTGGATATTTCCCTAGCCCCTCTAACAAAGAAGGTTGGGTCAAGCAACTTGATCTCTTGAAAGCATGTATAAGAATTTTGTGTTTAAGAATTCAAGTGTTCATTCTTACATGGGAGGCTGTATACCAACAGAGTGAGGGACCATCTTTTCCTGCCAACCTCCCTGGCACAGATATCCAAAGCTAGTAAGGTATAAGGTTTCTGTTATTTCTCCTTTTTATTTTAAGCCTGTTAGCTTGTGTATAACTCTACTTGTTAACATCTTTTTGATTAATAATGCATTGTGCTAATTTTTAGCAAAATAAATATTCAATTATTAAATTTCTGGCTTTGTCTAATATTTGAACATCATTACTGAAAGAGACTGGTAGTATTAAGACTGTGATTTTAGATTATTTTTTTGCTAAATTGTATTCTGGGTTTCCTTACGCCTAGATTTTGAGTTTTGTCTTGCGGAGCTAATGCTCCTTTTTTTTCCAGCGCACCCTTAAGCCAACGCTGGTTAGCCTCAGAAAAGTGAGCGTTGAGCCAAATATTTAGCTCCACTTAAACCCTCAATACCAGCGTTGCTTACAGTAGCGGTAAGCTGGAAAAACGTGCTTGTGCACGATTTCCCCATAGGATACAATGGGGCTGAGCTGGCTGAAAAAAAAAACTAACACCTGCAAAAAAAGCAGCGTTCAGCTCCTAACGCAGCCCCATTGTTTCCTATGGGGAAACACTTTCTAAGTCTACACCTAACACCCTAACATGAACCCCGAGTCTAAACACCCCTAACCTTACACTTATTAACTCCTAATCTGCCGCCCCCGACATCCTCGCCACCTGCATTATATTATTATTTATTAACCCCTAATTTGCCGCTCCGGACACCGCCGCAACCTACATTATAGCTATGAACCCCTAATCTGCTGTCCCTAACATCGCCAACACCTATATTATATTTATTAACCCCTAATCTGTCCCCCCAATGTCGCCGCCACCTACCTACACTTATTAACCCCTAATCTGCCGACCGGACATTGCCGCCACTATAATAAATGTATTAACCCCTAAACCGCTGCACTCCCGCCTCGCAAACACTATAATAAATTTTATTAACCCCTAATCTGCCCTCCCTAACATCACCGCCACCTACCTACAATTATTAACCCATAATCCGCTGACCGGACATTGCCGCCACTATAATAAAGGTATTAACCCATAAACCTCCGCAATCCCGCCTCGCAAACACTATAATACATTTTATTAACCCCTAATCTTTCCCCCCCCAACGTCGCCGCCACCAACCTACAATTATTAACCCCTAATCTGCCGTCCCCAACGTCGCCGCTACTATAATAAAGTTATTAACCCCTAAACCTAAGTCTAACCCTAACACCCCCCTAAGTTAAATATAATTTAAATAAAACAAAATAAATTTACTATAATTAAATAAATTATTCCTATTTAAAAATAAATACTTACCTATAAAATAAACCCTAATATAGCTACAATATAACTATTAGTTACATTGTAGCTATTTTAGGTTATATATTTATTTTACAGGCAACTTTGTATTTATTTTAACTAGGTACAATAGCTATTAAATAGTTAAGAACTATTTAATAGCTACCTAGTTAAAATAATTACAAAATTACCTGTAAAATAAATCCTAACCGAAGTTACAAATACACCTAACACTACACTATCAATAAATTAATTAATTAAATAAATTACTTACAATTATCTAACATAAAATACAATTAAATAAACTAAACTATATTACAAAAAAAAACAAACACTAAATTACAAAAAATAAAAAAATATTATTCCCTAAAAATATTATTCCCTCGAATTCCGATTGGCTGATAGGATTCTATCAGCCAATCGGAATTAAGGTAGGAAAAATCTGATTGAAGTTCAATCCAATTGGCTGATTGGATCAGCCAATAGAATGCGAGGTCAATTCTATTGGCTGATCCAATCAGCCAATCGGATTGAACTTCAATCTGATTGGCTGATTACATCAGCCAATCGGATCTTTCCTACCTTAATTCCGATTGGCTGATAGAATCCTATCAGCCAATCGGAATTCGAGGGACGCCATCTTGGATGACGTCATTTAAAGGAACCTTCATTCATCGTTAGTCGTCGGGAAGAAGAGGATGCTCCACGTCGGATGTCTTGAAGATGGACTCGCTCCACGCCGGATGGATGAAGATAGAAGATGCCACTTGGATTAAAACTTCTGCTGGATGGAGGACCTCTTCTGCCCCGATCGGATGAAGACTTCTGCCTCTCCGGATGTCCTATTCTGGCCCATCGGTGCCCGGCTGGGTGAACACGGCTCAACGTAGGGTGATCTTCAATGGGGTAGTGTTAGGTTTTTTTAAGGGGGGATCGGGTGAGTTTTAAAGTAGGGGTGTGTGGGTGGTGGGTTGTAATGTTGGGGGGGTCTTGTATTTTATTTTACAGGTAAAAAGAGCTGATTATTTTGGGGCAATGCCCGCAAAAAGCCCTTTTAAGGGCTTGTAAAAGAGCTGATTACTTTTGTAATTTAGTATAGGGTAGGGAATTTTATTATTTTGGGGGGCTTTTTTATTTTATTAGGGGCTTAGATTAGGTGTAATTAGATTAAAATTCTTGTAATTTTTTTTTATTTTTTGTAATTTAGTGTTTGATTTTTTTTTTTGTAATATAGTTTAGTTTATTTAATTGTATTTTAGTTTAGATAATTGTAGGTAATTTATTTAATTAATTTATTGATAGTGTAGTGTTAGGTGTATTTGTAACTTAATATAGTATAGTGAGTTTATTATATTATACCTATAGCTATTAAACATAACAAATTGATATGGTAAATCAGACAAAGTACGTTATCCATAGGTTAGAACGTGGTCTTGGGTGGTAAATTAAGATTATAGGAGTTAGGCATTCCAGTTTACAATGAAAGCAGCTTGTATGATAATGGTCACTGTAATAACACGCATTTATAGGAGATGTCACGCAATGAGGTTTCATCAACCCTTTTATACATATGCATGCAGTATTTCCTAAGAGGTCCATGTGAGTGTATGTATCTTATGGGGATAAAGCGAACACTTTACGAGAAGTGGTATTTTACCCACCAGTACTGAATTTTTTGCAGTTTGAGGAGCTCGTAGGTAGTAGGCGCGACCCCAGCTCATACACTCACAATCTGACAGGCTAATAAAATGGGATAATATGTACCAAAATGTATGTATTTAAACAAATGAGAATTGAATCTATTTCAACATAAATATAACTCTTGTAATTGAATTGATAGGGAGGATATGAAGTAAGTGGGAGGACAACAACCAATGACAGATGAGCTAAGGGGAGGAGGGAGTTTACACATTTATACAGGCAACCAATGAGATTGTGAGGGGGCTTATATAGCTCCACAGGTGAATTCAGAATATTGAGTCTATGAATAAGGCAAATCAGCCGAAACGCGTCAGACTGGCCTGTTTGTGACATGAACAGCTGTTTTAAGCACTTGTTACTGCATGTTTGCATCAGGTTTTAATTATATCCAATAAATATGAACGTTTTATAATAGCAGCATCCTGCATTTTTTGTATTACTACGGCAGAGGAGAAGGCCGTTGTTTGCTGCAACTGGGCATGCAGCCCTAATCACCCGTTGGAGCTCCGGTGGTTTACACTTACTTCACTGCCAGGATCGGTGAGAAACTTTCTACAGCAGTCAGCATTTGGTCTAACAGGACTACCAAGTCTGTCCCGCAATTGGTCAAACGTGGTCACGTGTAAAGTGACGACAGACGCCATCGGAGGAATCCCACGATCATGGATGCGTGATGTAGCTAAGAACTGAGGCTAAGGATTGACCGTGAGTAGACGGGTGTGACTGTGGAGCTAACTGGAGACGGTGAGACCATTTGCTTTGCTTAAATGTATTCACCGTTAGCAGTTCGGATTGGAGAGTCGGCGGAGCACCGCTTACTTTGGTTTATTCACATTTCTCTTAGAGCTCCGTGACTTGACATCCGATACAAGGGTAACTTCATTAATTGAACTGAAAAGTTTTTGTGTATATCTATAGTTACACTACCCTCAGTAAGTGTTATTTGAGCTCAGTAATTGTGCATAGATTTAAGACACAATTATCAATAAGATATCAACGTTTATCTTCATATATAATAAAGAAGTTAATTGGATTGTCTGTTACTACATAAAATTAATATACAAAGGGTATCAGACATCTATTAGTATGGAAGATAGTCGAGCAACATGCAGTAACTTTTACTCCCTTACAAGCTTAGAAGACATTGAAAGAAACAGACCCACACTCAAAGATACTTTTAATCCTCAAACACAAACTAAAGATATTTCAGATATTTTTCTATCAATGGAAAAGACTTTAACGAAAGAGTATCAGGTTTGGTGGGATAGGAGATCTCTTGAGAAATATGTTGATATCAGGATGATACCAAGAGTTCTCAGAATTAGGAAGTATCCATCATTTCAAGTTACGGAAGAATGGTTTATCAATGAATGGAATGAAATCCTTACTGAATGTTCCATCAGACTGATGAATGGTATAAAAACTATAAATTAGAAGAAACTAGGAGTCAGATAAAGGACATACAGAGGGACTTAAATAAATTCATTGACCATGAGAAGTATGAACAACTTGATTCAATACTCAGACAGACGATAGACAATTTCAAGAAAGAGATAGACAGACAGAAATATCGTAAGTTTGTCAGAGACACAGAGGACTATACTAACAACAGGGTGTATCAATGGAATTCACATAACCCAAGGAGGATGAGACAATTTAGGAGGCACAATAACAAGAAAGGGAACACACTTGGAGCAAAAGGACAGTTATCTGAAGTAGGCAAGAAACAAGTGACATTTGTGGATACTGACTCAAGTGAAGACCATGAAATCAGAGACTTTGTTGATTATGCAACCAGTGGAGGCTCATCTGAGGAAGAAAGCCCCTCTGGTACATTTAATGAGAATTTACCATCCATTGCATTGAGTGTTAGTGATAGTTCCCCATACCCTACCCCGGCTGGGACTGTGGGTATCCTCAAGAATAGAGGCAGAAGAGGGGATAGATTGAATAAGTACTCTAATGCTCTAGACTCACAACCCACACTCACCCCAACACCCACAGAGACTCAGGTTTTTTGCGAGGCAGGGGACAGGGGACAAGGGGGAGGGTCAGGAGCAGGAAGAGGAAGAGGCAAAGAACCTCAAGTCAGACACGAGCAGTACACATTGAGGAGAGGGAAACAAAACAAATACAACATATGAGGGTCATTAATCTTGCCAACACAGAACTGACCTTAGAAGAAACAAAGGTTTTAGAACTAGGACTCCATTTTGTTCCATCAGCTGACTTCAGGGTATTTGATACGCTCATGGATGTAAATAGGTTTGTTCGTGCTTTAACGATAAAGACATTTTATTATACTGAAGAAAGCCCAGAGTGTGACAATACCCTGAAGACTAGTGATAGACAGATAATGAATGATTGTTTCCTATATAAAGATGCAATTGACTTATTGACATTAAGTCAATTAGAGAAGGAAAGCAGGGATACTACAACTGAGAAAGGGAGTCACATAGGATTTAAAAATAGATCCACATTTTATCCCACCCATTTTAGAGGTGAGGCATTGGAGAGCTTTCACAAAAGGGTGGAGGAGGATCTTATTAAATTAAAATCAGAAAGTGGCAAGCAAAGACATAATCTCACTCATGCAGAACAGATAGGATTGCAGAGATTGAAAGAGAGACAGAGCATACTCATTAAAAATGCCGACAAGGGCGGTACCATAGTTGTCATGTCTGAAACAAATTATATACAAGAGGCTAAAAGACAGCTGGGGGATACGGAGGTTTATTTGAGTTTGCCCTACGATCCAACGATAAGGTTTCAAGCAGAGCTTAGAGATCTTCTTGATGATGGATTGGAGGAAGGTTTGATGGACTTGTGTACCTTTGAGTATCTATATGTTAAAAAACCTGTGATACCTATCTTTCATCATCGAAGGTGCACAAGTCCATTGAAAACGTTAAGGGGAGACCGATCGTATCTGGGATCGGCTCCCTTTTTGAAAATCTATCTAATTGCATCGAATCGTTGCTACAACCCCTAGTTTGGAAGTTACCAACTTTCCTACGTGATACCCAACATTTGTTAAAATGTATGGGAGAAATTAATTGGCATCAAGAGTATTGCTGGCTGACAGTAGACGTGGTAGGATTATATTCCGCCATCCCACACAACAAGGGCCTAAATGCTGTAAAATATATGCTCGATTTGTTGAGTGATTACACATCTGAGTTAAAGAATTACATCTTGCATGTCATTGAATTCTTGCTGAACCACAACTATTTCACCTTTGGGGATCAGTTCTATCTGCAGACGGCGATGGGAGCTAAGTTCGCACCAGCCTATGCCAATTTGTTCATGGGCTGGTGGGAGCTATCCCACGTCTTTGCAGATACGAATCCCTTTGGTGAATGGTTAGTGGGTTATAAACGTTATATAGATGACCTCCTGTTCGTCTGGGCGGGGAGTAGAGAAACCAGTGAACAGTTTGTCACATACCTTAACAGCAATGATGTAGGCCTGTCATTTACGTTTTGTTTTGACACAAAGAAGGTTGATTACCTGGATGTCAACTTAATAGGTGACACCATTGCTGGGAATGTAAAGACAGTGCTATTCACCAAGCCCATTTCAGCGAATTCCTTGATTCACGCCAGAAGTTGCCATCCATGCCACATGCATTATGGCATGGCTAAAGGCCAGCTCATTAGAGCTAAGCATAATTGCTCAGATAGTGCTGATTACGAAAAGGAGAATAATATACTGATTCAGAAATTGAGAGAAAGGGGCTATCCAGAGGGCCCGATTGCGAGGGCCATGAGAGATGTTCAAAGTATGCCCAGAGAAACATTATTGCAGCCTAAATTATCTAGAAAGGAAGGAAAAAGTGAGATTACTTTTGTAACTACTTATACTAGTCAGTATAATAAAGTCTGTAATATTATCAAAAAGAATCTCCAGATTCTATGAGGAGATGATATCTTGAAAAATATCATTGAGAAAGGTTGTAGATTTGTATCCAGAAGAAATGTCACAATTGGGAATATGATCTCTCCCAGTATGTTAAAGAAACCTAAGAAAGAGAGCAGCTGGTTGACCTGTAAGGGTCACTACAAGTGTGGTACCAGAAGTTGTACAGCTTGCAGCTACACGTTAACTAGCAAGATATTTCAATCAACATCTACACAAAAAGTCTATGATTGCAAGATGTGCACAAACTGTAGAACAGAATTTGTCGTTTACATGGTACAATGTAACCACTGTAAACTTCAATATGTGGGGTGCACGTCGAGAGAGGCCCGGGCAAGAATTAGGGAGCATCTAAATGACATAGAGAAAGAGAAGACCACCACAGGAGTTGCTAAGCACTTTCTATATGAACATCAGGGCAATGTTAGTACCCTTAGGTGGATGATCATTGATGTGATTAAGAAAAAACCGAGAGGGGGTGATAGGGTTCAAGAGCTCTTCCGCAGGGAGGCATATTGGATCTTTACACTCAACACACGGAGACCAGCTGGTATGACTATAACAGATGACATTATTAATTTCTGGGAAAAGTGAAGATCTTAGTTATAGTGTTAAATTAGCACTTGCACTTATAGTGACTCTTATAACAAGATATAGTGACATAAGGGCTGAATAATAAATGGTTTTGTCATGACCCTATTATAAACCTCCCCCATCCCCCTCTCCCTTCATTTATATTTAACATTGAGTAGGTATGTTAGTTGATCCCCTTAGAGACAGTGTAGTTGAGCACAGAGGGTAGACAGATTATACTACCTAGGAATTTGAATAGGATATCTCAGTTAAATAGATAGATTTTAGAGGGGAATAAAATCTTAATTTAGTAGAGTGAGTTTATTATATTATACCTATGAAAAACTTTTTTCAGCATTTGATTTAGAAATAATAGTATAGCTATTAAACATAACAAATTGATATGGTAAATCAGACAAAGTACGTTATCCATAGGTTAGAACTTGGTCTTTTGGGTGGTAAATTAAGATTACAGGAGTTAGGCATTCCAGTTTACAATGAAAGCAGCTTGTATGATAATGGTCACTGTAATAACATGCATTTATAGGAGATGTCACGCAATGAGGTTTACGATCATCAACCCTTTTATACATATGCATGCGGTTTTTCCTAAAAGGTCCATGTGAGTGTATGTATCTTATGGGGATAAAGCGAACACTTTACGAGAAGTGGTATTTTACCCACCAGTACTGAATTTTTGCAGTTTGAGGAGCTCGTAGGTAGTAGGCGCGACCACAGCTCATACACTCACAATCACAGGCTAATAAAATGGGATAATATGTACCAAAATGTATGTATTTAAACAAATGAGAATTTAATCTATTTCAGCATAAATATAACTCTTGTAATTGAATTGATAGGGAGGATATGAAGTAAGTGGGAGGACAACAACCAATGACAGATGAGCTAAGGGGAGGAGGGAGTTTACACATTTATACAGGCAACCAATGAGATTGTGAGGGGGCTTATATAGCTCCACAGGTGAATTCAGAATATTGAGTCTATGAATAAGGCAAATCAGCTGAAACGCATCAGACTGGTCTGTTTGTGACATGAACAGCTGTTTTAAGCACTTGTTACTGCATGTTTGCATTAAGTTTTAATTATATCCAATAAATATGAACGTTTTATAATAGCAGCATCCTGCATTTTTTGTATTTGTAACTTAGGTTAGGATTTATTTTACAGGTAATTTTGTAATTATTTTAACTAGGTAGCTATTAAATAGTTCTTAACTATTTAATAGCTATTGTACCTAGTTAAAATAAATACAAAGTTGCCTGTAAAATAAATATATAACCTAAAATAGCTACAATGTAACTAATAGTTATATTGTAGCTATATTAGGGTTTATTTTATAGGTAAGTATTTATTTTTAAATAGGAATAATTTATTCAATTATAGTAAATTTATTTTGTTTTATTTAAATTATATTTAATTTAGGGGGGTGTTAGGGTTAGACTTAGGTTTAGGGGTTAATAACTTTATTATAGTAGCGGCGACGATGGGGCGGCAGATTAGGGGTTAATAATTGTAGGTAGGTGGCGACGTTGGGGGGGAGATTAGGGGTTAATAAAATTTATTATAGTGTTTGCGAGGCGGGATTGCGGCGGTTTAGGGGTTAATACATTTATTATAGTGGCGGCGATGTCAGGTCAGCAGATTAGGGGTTAATAAGTGTAGGTAGGTGGCGGCGATGTTGGGGGGTTAGATTAGGGGTTAATAAATATAATGTAGGTGTCGGCGATGTTAGGGGGAGCAGATTAGGTGTTCATAGCTATAATGTAGGTGGCGGCGGTGTCCGGTCGGCAGATTAGGGGTTAAATAATTTTATTATAGTGTGCGATGTGGGGGGGGCCTCAGTTTAGGGGTTCATAGGTAGTTTATGGGTGTTAGTATACTTTTAGCACTTTAGTTAAGAGCTTTATGTTCCGGCGTTAGCCCATAAAACTCTTAACTACTGACTTTTAAATGCAGTAGGCGTCTTGGAGGTAGAGGCTGTACCGCTCACTTCTTCCAAGACTCGTAATACCGGCGTTAGGCAAATCCCATTAAAAAGATAGGATATGCAATTGACGTAAGGGGATTTGCGGTAGCCAAAAGTCGCAGAAGAAAAGTGAGCGGTACACCTGTACCTGCCATACTCGTAATACCAGCGGGCGTTAAAAAACAGCGTTAGGACCCCTTAACGCTGCTTTTTAAGGTTAACGCAGAACTCAAAATCTAGGCGTTAGGATTTCCCAAAAAATCATAAGTGGTGGCAGCTATAGTTTTAGTTTTAGTGTGGGGGGGGGGCGTTAGAGGAAAACTTGCGCATTTTTTAAGAGTCTAGGACAGACTAGATAGTGTTGTTAACCCTTGCACCCACTGAATTAAGTCATAGGCTTGCCTGGAGTGGCTGGGTCTGTTAACCCTTTCTGTGCCAAACAAGTGACTGGCGCAGGGTCGTTTAACCCTGGTCGTCACAAATTGGTGGGCAGCAATGTAGATACATTTTTTAATTAGATTTTAGTGCTTTGTGGATTTGCTAGTGTGAAAATCCCAGTACTAAAAGAAATTGTGACTTCTAAAACCAAGTGCATTATATAGTTACACATTGCAAACAGTCCCCTTCCCTATTCTCTGTTTCCTTTTCTATTTTATTTTTTATTATGGAGGCATACCAGCAGCAGACCAAGGAAACGTTGGCACTGTTATGCCAGGAGATTGACTTTCCCTCCTGTTGGGAGAATAAAGATGGATTAATACAAGTTTTTATAGACTATGACAGCAGCCATGCCGCACAAGCTGATGAGGAGAGGTGTTTGCAGCTGTGGGCAGTGATTTATCAAGATCTGGAGATCTATTGGACTGGTTTTTTTTTATACTGTTTTAAAGCATATGGGCTCAGCGGATCCAAGTTTGCGCATGGAGATTCCAAGAACAGCAGGCAGCTAGGGAAGCAGCTAAGCGCCAGGCTGAGAGAGAGGCTCTGGCCACAGAGAGACAGGCTGCTGAGTGCCAGGCTGAAAGAGAGAGAGAGGCTTCTAGGGAACCAGCTGATCGACAGGCTGAGAGAGGCCCTGGCTGCAGAGAGACAGGCTGCTGAGTGCCAGGTTGAAAGAGAGTGAGAGGCTGCTAGGGAAGCAGCTTAACCACAGGCTGAGAGAGAGAGTATCAGTTACAGCTTGCACGGTTGGAGAGAAAAAACTGTCTCACCTGTTGTTAATGAACCTAGAGACTACTCTTTAATCAGACCATGGGCAGAGAGTTTCCCTACCCTGGAGAAAGATGGAGACTTGGATGGATTCCTGCACAGCTTTGAAAACGTTTGCAGACAGTTCCAGCTGCCAAGGGAGCAGTGGAGTGGGCCAAGTATCTTACCCCTGGTCTGAAAGGTCCTGCATTGGAAGCTTTTGCTGTACTTGCCCCAGAGTCAGATCAGGACTATGATGTAATTAAAGCTGCACTGCAGAGGAGGTATAATCTCACTGGGAAATATCAATTGCTGAGAGCAATTGAAAAGAATGTACTTACATAGCACTGAGCAGCACAGGTTTTTTACTAGCTAGGTACCATAGGTAAAGAAGCCCATGAAAGGCAAGTTTAAAACTTAACTTTTATTAACTCGATTAAAAAATAAATTCTAAAAAATATCAGCCAGTGTGACCGAGAACGAAGGTGATTTCAAGGGGGGGATATTACCTCCCAAATCACAATATGTATAATATAAATACCCCTGTATGGTCTCCTAAGGTAATACCCTTAATAGAAAAGGAGTAATACAGATGTACCTCTTTATTTCAGTTGGTTAGGGTGTGTGTCAATATCACAATAAGAATACCCCTGCTGTTACTCTTAGTCTGAGTCAGGGGATATCAAAAGTAAAGTCACACCTTCCGAAATAAATTATACTGTGCAGTTGTCTATAGGAGATGTGAGCTTAAAAGAGTTTTGGTAAAATTAAATCTGTTATTGAGTACCGGAATAGGATACTCCTATTATTTACCAGTCAGTTAATGGTTACTAGTAAGATTCAACACCTATTATCCTCTTATTTGTCTTGCATTACACAGTGTACTGGTATTGTTTGGATTCTTATATGGATGGTACTAGGAATACAGTTACCAAACCACGTACTTATAATATCAGTTCAGCTTTTTATCATCCAATCAGATAATAAAGCTTCTGAGGATGTGTTGATTCTAAAAGTACCCACGCTATTACAGCAAATTCACATTGTATTGGGGTGAACTATCTGGAAATTCAAGTAATTCACAGGAATGGAATAATTATATGGCTCCAGGAAATAGTTATAATTTTTACCCTAATTGCATTTGTCTCCTCAATGTATAGGAGACTGTTGTGATATTTACCACTGTGAGGTCGATATGGCTAGTGTGGCTAAGCCTAAATTATAATTAGATAGTCCTGGCTTGCCAATGTTTCCCTTATAAATGGGAAATAATCTTAACAGCCTCCAAAGCCAATATTCCTTATGTTGTAATTGTCAGCTTAATAAATCCCTTATAGAAATACACAAAAATCGGTAACCCCGAAATTGATCTGTTAATGTATTGTTAACTATTGCAGTGTAATGATATTGAGGGATGCTTGGTGTGACATACTTGGGTGTAGTAAGACTTCAGAGACACTTGCACATTAAATGCATACCAATCTCAGTTGGTTTATTATTGGAGGGTGAAAATATGATTAACAGAGGAGCTGTTTGTATCAGGGGACCGCTATTCCTATATGACCAGTATTTCCCTTATTCGGATCTGATTGGTTATATATACTGAGTTATTCGGTCTTACGAAATTCGTTGGTAATGTAAATGATACCCAGACTACTAAGTGCACAGGTTATCTCAAGTGTGTTAATTCTACAGATATCTTGCACTTAGTGTCAAAAGACCATCCCGCGATTTGTGCTAATGCCACTGTTGGATTGAATATATTATTATTATTATAATTAGCACTGTAATATCGCTGGGAAAAAAAATTAAATATTTATCGTTGAATACTTTTAATTAATTCCCCAAACTCGTAGTTCCGTTATTACACTCTATTTGTAACTGACAGTGCAGCTGTCTAGTATGTATGAGAGGGAACTACTATCCCCTCTTCTTATAATGAGATTTACAGTGTAAGCGGACCAGTATACAAGTAAATATAAATGGGTTCCTACTGGTATATAGTTAGCGGTTTGGTATCCTGGCTGTTAGTTTAAATTAAATTTTCCCCTCCGGTAACTCTATTATCTTTGCTACCGCTGTGAGATAGTAGTTGTTAGGATACTTTGGTCAGGTAAATTATTTGGTTGTATTAAGCGTAAATATATTTCAACCAGGCACTCTCACATACATACAGGTTTAAGTTAAATTCTAATAATACATTCGCTCAACAAGTCACACTGCTGATTTGTTTAAAAGGGAGAGATAATCTCCCGTAGCCCTGACATGTTTCGCCTAAACGGCTTTGTCAAAGGTGGGGCGCCCGCCATTCTTAGGGCTTTTTATTGGCCAGTCTCAGAGAGGCTTGTCCCTATTCTACTGATCTGATTGGTTCCTCCCTTCTTTCTTTCTATAGGTTACGAGGGGGGTGTATGCCATCGTCATTGTCTAGTTTCAACCCACTTGATGACGACCATGAAATATGTTATCGTCACATCTGTTATTAATGCAGGACTAGACATATATATGAGTGAAAAGGAGGTATAATAGCAAATCTATAGCTGCAAAGGAAAGGATTCGTTCATTTATTTCAAACTGTAGCGTAATTGAACATACTTATTTTATGTGTCTAATTTACTTGTAATTAAAATAACTGAAAAAAGAGAAAAATTTAGTTTTTTGAAGAAAGAGAGTAAACCTTGTTTCAAATATGATCATTATGATGGGAAGGTGATCGAAAATCAAACCGGGTTCCAAGCTTTATATTTCTTGAATCTGTAGCGGCGTATTCTGTATACCAATTTGATGGGATAGGATGTTCCCTACCCAGATTGGTTATTCCTTGCTAGAGTTAAGCTATATGATTGACGTGAATCGTGCAAGGGAAAGAATGTCTTCCACTTTATTATCATATTAAGCTGAACAATTCTGTGCCAAGAATGAGTTTTAACAAAAATTCCCAATTTTTATAATTTTCTGAATTTTTTTTATTTCTTATTTATTATTAAAGTTGTGCAGAAATACGGAGGGTGTCTGGGTAAGTGCAGGGTCCTCTTATACCCTGGTTTATTACGTTACTATACGTGTCCAAGTGACAGAGTAAAAAATATATATTTAAACTCAGGGAAAGTGATGGAAAGAGCATAAGGTGATGGTGCCTAGATAGATGAATAAAAAACTAGTGTGGGCAAGGTGCCGTGAAACATCTAAAGAGTAAAAAAAGTGCAATAAACAAAAAGAAAAAAAGAGATTAGTAGGATGTGTTTTTAATTTTTAATTTTTATGTGCAGCTCATCTTTAGATAGAAAAAACCGATGACACTAATGCATTATTGTGGCCCTGTGTTACAAGATGGCCTCTGTGTTCCATCATTCTGCACAGTACAGGTTGACTTTAATATTCTTGTATCATTTGTTATATCTACACTAAGATAGTGCGATTATTAATGAATTTTATGTATTTTATTTACCGCTCAGCTTGATAATATTATCCCTGTTGTATGTCTGTGCAATTAAATCCATGTCACCCCATTTATGATCTTAGGTTTTTCTTCCCACATGTTTACACCCTGATTTGTTATTGTGTATATTGATTTATTAGTTTCATCTTCTCATTTATTGTCAAATTTAAAACTCAGAGATTTTTATTTTTATAAAAAACAGTAATAATTGTTTTGTTAATTTAACCCTTTGGGGTGTACGCTATCAAGTAGATATATCCATCTACATTCTGCTCTGAGTAGGGCCTGTTCAATATTGCCCCCTCTAATGCCCAAGGATATCTTTTCTATTCCTTGGCATTTGAGCTCTCTTGGGTTTGAGTGATGGCGTTTCAAAAAATGAGATGCTACAGAAGATATTGTCTTGCCATCTTCCTGGTCTTTAGCAGCGTTCTTGATATTTCTTATATGCTCCTGTAATCTGACCCTGAGTTGTCGGCTGGTCATCCCAACATAGATTTTGGAACAACTGCAAAACAATACGTATATTATGTTTTCTGAAGTGCAGCTGATGTAATTTTTCATTTTGTGAGTGTGGCCGAACCGATCCTGTATCATGTCTGTCTTGCGTATGTGTTTACATATTGAGCAAGTGCCGCACGGAAATGACCCTGCCCGAATGGCAGTCCTGGTTTTCGCCAATTGATAGTGGCTGCGGGATACCATATTTTTGATATTCTGAGTTCTTCTGTATCCTATCTGGACTCTGTCTCCCACTATTGGCTTTAGATCTTGGTCTAAGGTTAATAAGTGCCAGTGTTTATTCAATATGTGGTTTACTGCATGGACCTGTGGATTGTATGTTAAAATCAATCTGATTTGTTCATCCTGTTTTTTTATTATTTTTTTGCGCAGTAAGTCAGTGCGATTAGTTTGGATTGCCCTGTTTTTGGCTCTTTTAATGTTTCTTTTGCTGTAACCTCTGTCCAGTAATCGTTTTTCAAGTAATTCTGCTTGTTCGTTAAAGAGCTGTCGATTGCTGCAGTTTCTCCTTATCCTTAAGAATTCACCAACTGGCAATGATTTGGTTGTTCCGGGGGCATGGGAACTATTATTATGTAGAATACGGTTAGTCGCAGTTTCTTTTCTGTAGAGGTTGGTTTGTATTCGTCCTTCTTGATCTTTAAAGATGTTAAGATCTAAAAAATTTATCTCTGATTGACTCATTGTGTAGGTCAATTTTATGTTTAAATCATTCTGATTGAGATTTTGAAGGAAGACTTCTAGTTCTTCCCTGCTCCCCTCCCACATAAACAGGATGTCGTCTATGTAGCGGATCCAAAAGGGTATTTTATCCGTTAAGGCTGAATGGATATCATTGAATACCACATGTTTTTCCCAGAATCCTAAGAACAGGTTGGCGTAGGTGGGGGCACAAGCTGTGCCCATCGCCGTACCCTGGACTTGGAGATAAAACTGATTGGCAAAAGTAAAGAAATTGTATCTCAGGACAAATTCCAGTAATTTAAGGATGAACATATCATGATCTTCCTCTTCCGAGGAGCCTTGGTTAAGAAAAAATTGTACTGCCTTCAGTCCCTTGTCATCTTCTATGGAGGTATATAGGGACTCTACGTCCGCCGTTACGAGCCATGTTTCTTTCCTGGTGTTGATATTTTCGAGCCTTTGCAGTACCTCCATGGTGTCTTTGACATAAGAGGGCAGTGTCTCCACAAATTCCCAAAGTCTATGGTCCACATACTGGCTGGCATTTTCCGATAGGCACTCATTGCCTGAAACGATGGGCCTTCCGGGGGGATTTGTGATGTTTTTGTGGACCTTGGGAATGAGGTAGAAGGTGGCAACTTTAGGATGTTTAACTGTGACAAACTTGGTTTCGTCTGCCTTTATGATTCCCTTGCTGTTACCTTCTTTGATGATATTATTGTAAAGTTTGCTGTACGCCTCGCTAGGGTTGTTAAACAATTTTTGATAACATTGTCGATTTTTTAGTTGTTTGTCAACTTGTTTTAAGTACATCGATAAAGGCCATAGGACAATATTTCCACCTTTATCCGCCTCTCTTATTATTATGTCCTTCCAGGTCCTGATCTCTTTTAAAGCCAATTTTTCAGTTCTTGTGAGATTCTGTTGTGAATATCGAGTTTTTAATTGTGAGATTTCCTCACAAACCACTTGATTGAATATTTCCAACTGTGTAGATAGATTATATTTCTGTACAAATGTAGACCTGGTTTTCAATTGGCGTCTCCAGGATTTGGATTGAGGTTCACTATCCTGTAATAGGCTTTCCAAGTCTTGTAAACTCCTCCTGTCAGCTTCTGATAGGGTGGGATCAGATTTTTTGGCAAAAAATTTCTTTAAATTTAATTTTCGTATGTACAGTTGTATATCTTTAATCACTTCAAATTTGTTGAGTTGTCCAGTAGGACAGAAAGATAGACCTTTTGATAGTACTGAGATATGCTCTGGAGATAACTTATGTTCAGACAAGTTGATAACCTTTAATGATTTAGTCTCATCTGAGAGAAGGGACTCGGAGCTCTCTGATGTTGCCTGCCCCCCCCCCCCCCCCCCCGTTGAGGAGCTCTGTAGTGGCCTCTGGACCTGGTGGGTTTTTTGTTTGTACTTTTGACCTCTTCTGGAGGTTCTGCCTCTTCTGACGTGCCTTGGTCTAAAAAATTCTTCCTCTTATTTCTAGCTGGTAAGGAAAAGGCAGAGGTGGATGTACTTGGGGTACTACCCGAGGGTTCATTATTGATATTATCCTCACCGTCCGTATCAGAGACATCACTCTGGATTATATTTTGATGATTACTTCTAGAATTGTTTTTATAGAAGTTCCTTCTTCTCCATTTGTAGATCTTCTTCTCTTTATAATCATTAATATCTCTGAATAGTTTTCCCTGCTTCATATCCCTTAATTCTTTAATATACTGGTCTAATTCTTTCTGATAGTTTTTATAC
Organism: Bombina bombina; assembly: GCF_027579735.1. Lineage (NCBI taxonomy): Eukaryota > Metazoa > Chordata > Amphibia > Anura > Bombinatoridae > Bombina > Bombina bombina. The sequence goes on along the minus strand of NC_069502.1, from coordinate 486,396,931 downwards.
ATTTTTTCAAAGTCCGATTGTGATTCTTATTTTTTAAGCTGTGCATACTGTTCCTGAATGGACGTTTCAAGTTTGTCGTATTTCTCTTTATCATGTCGAATCAGTATGTTCATGAGTTTAAACGAACATTCTGATAATGCTATTTCCCATTCGTCTGTCAATCTGGGGTTTTCAAACTCAAAAGCCGGGAACAGTTGTATCCTTAATCCTCTAGGGATTAATTTTTGTTGGATATATTTATCGAAAAATTGTTGATCCCACCATACTTTTTCTTGTTTGTACATATTTTTATGTACCTCCTTTAATAGATTTTCCAGCGACACGGTAGGAGTATATTCATCATTTGCATTAGCTTTGAACATATTGTCCAAATCCGTAGCTCTTCTAGAGTGTCTTTCAGATCTATCTTTGCCAAAAAGATCAGCCATAATGTTGCCAAAAGACCTACGGTATATTTAGCTATAATTCCAATAACTTAATAATTGCTTATAAGTTTGTAGTTCAAAATATTACTAAGTTTATTGAATATGGATGTGTGCTCTGTCGTCCGGAAGACTGTGAAACCACAGTATCTGAGACTATATGTTACAAGGGAAAAGAAAAGACGACGGCACTACTGGTGCTGCGTTCCTACTGGTATTAGTATCTCATATGTATTAACTGTATTGATGGAGACAATCTAAATATACTCTGGAACTTAGGTGCTATACACTTAAAGGAAACAACCAGGAAATATCAATTGCTGAGAGCAATTGAAAAGAATGTACTTACATAGCACTCAGCAGCACAGGTTTTTTACTAGCTAGGTACCATAGGTAAAGAAGCCCATGAAAGGCAAGTTTAAAACTTAACTTTTATTAACTCGATTAAAAAATAAATTCTAAAAAATATCAGCCAGTGTGACCGAGAACGAAGGTGATTTCAAGGGGGGGATATTACCTCCCAAATCACAATATGTATAATATAAATACCCCTGTATGGTCTCCTAAGGTAATACCCTTAATAGAAAAGGAGTAATACAGATGTACCTCTTTATTTCAGTTGGTTAGGGTGTGTGTCAATATCACAATAAGAATACCCCTGCTGTTACGCTTAGTCTGAGTCAGGGGATATCAAAAGTAAAGTCACACCTTCCGAAATAAATTATACGGTGCAGTTGTCTATAGGAGATGTGAGCTTAAAAGAGTTTTGGTAAAATTAAATCTGTTATTGAGTACCGGAATAGGATACTCCTATTATTTACCAGTCAGTTAATGGTTACTAGTAAGATTCAACACCTATTATCCTCTTATTTGTCTTGCATTACACAGTGTACTGGTATTGTTTGGATTCTTATATGGATGGTACTAGGAATACAGTTACCAAACCACGTACTTATAATATCAGTTCAGCTTTTTATCATCCAATCAGATAATAAAGCTACTGAGGATGTGTTGATTCTAAAAGTACCCACGCTATTACAGCAAATTCACATTGTATTGGGGTGAACTATCTGGAAATTCAAGTAATTCACAGGAATGGAATAATTATATGGCTCCAGGAAATAGTTATAATTTTTACCCTAATTGCATTTGTCTCCTCAATGTATAGGACACTGTTGTGATATTTACCACTGTGAGGTCGATATGGCTAGTGTGGCTAAGCCTAAATTATAATTAGATAGTCCTGGCTTGCCAATGTTTCCGTTATAAATGGGAAATAATCTTAACAGCCTCCAAAGCCAATATTCCTTATGTTGTAATTGTCGGCTTAATAAATCCCTTATAGAAATACACAAAAATCGGTAACCCCGAAATTGATCTGTTAATGTATTGTTAACTATTGCAGTGTAATGATATTGAGGGATGCTTGGTGTGACATACTTGGGTGTAGTAAGACTTCAGAGACACTTGCACATTAAATGCATACCAATCTCAGTTGGTTTATTATTGGAGGGTGAAAATATGATTAACAGAGGAGCTGTTTGTATCAGGGGACCGCTATTCCTATATGACCAGTATTTCCCTTATTCGGATCTGATTGGTTATATATACTGAGTTATTCGGTCTTACGAAATTCGTTGGTAATGTAAATGATACCCAGACTACTAAGTGCACAGGTTATCTCGAGTGTGTTAATTCTACAGATATCTTGCACTTAGTGTCAAAAGACCATCCCGCGATTTGTGCTAATGCCACTGTTGGATTGAATATATTATTATTATTATAATTAGCACTGTAATATCGCTGGGAAAAAAAATTAAATATTTATCGTTGAATACTTTTAATTAATTCCCCAAACTCGTAGTTCCGTTATTACACTCTATTTGTAACTGACAGTGCAGCTGTCTAGTATGTATGAGAGGGAACTACTCTCCCCTCTTTCTGTACACCTCACTCCTGAGGTGTACAGAAAGAAATTCTGTACTCTGCAAAGGGGAACATCAGAGAGCTATGCTGCAGTTGTTGGAAGCCTGACAACAGCCTTTAAACAGTGGGTCAGAAGGCTAAAGATTGTCACTATGGAGGAACTGGAAGATCTAATGGTGAAGGAACAATTCATACAGCTGTGCCCAGCAGAAGTACAGGAATGGGTCCTGGAAAGGAAACCCAAAACAGCATTGAAGGTGGGTGAGCTGGCAGATTTTAACACAGCCAACAGGTCACCAGTGAATGGGATAAAATCCTTTGTTAAGGGGGCATCCACCTGGAAAGGAGCTGCTTCACGACCTCCCTTCATAAAGCCTGTTGTGCCTTTGTTTAATGTGTCTGTTCCCTCTGGGAAAGGGAGGGGCGAGTGCTGCACCTGGGCAGGGGGATATCCGCAGGTGTTTTTCTTGCAACAAAGTGGGTCACATCAGCTCCACTTGCCCAGAGAAGATTAAATTGGTGCAATAAGCTGGACGGACTAATCCCTCAGAAGTACCAGCATCTGTTTTGTTTGTTACACGACCAGAGGAGAGCAACAATGAGAACTTACAACCTGTGACTGTCAGGGCTAAGGTAACATTGGGGCTTCAGGACACAGGTGCAGCAGACACTCTTGTGCGTCCAGGACTGGTGAGCTCCAACAACATTATTACTGGCAGGACTGTAGCAGTTAAAGGGATTAGGGGAATGCAGCTTGCATGTGACTATGGCACGTGTATATCTTGATTGGGGAGCAGGGAGCGGTTTAAGAAATGTGGGGGATTCTGAAAATATTCCTAATGATGTTTTACTGGGTACTGATCTGGGTAGATTGTTATCTCTTTATGTGCCTGACAATTCTACATGTGACCTACTGACATTAGCTGTAGACCCTGATGTGCAACGAGATGTGTGTAAAAAAGCTCAGAGACATGATGACCAGGAGGGAGGACAGAGTGCATATGTGCAAAGTGCTTTGCCTGAACTGTGGGTGTAAGTGATGAGATGTGAAACTGCAAGAGGTGAGACTGTCTGTGCTTGAACCAGCAGGATCTGCAGAACTGAATTTAACTGAACAGAAAAAGGTAGATAGACTGTGTGGGTCTATCTGTGCCTGAACTAGTAGTATCTCTAGAACATAGTTTAAATGTGCAGGGGTAAAATGACTGTGAAAGGAGGCAGATAGGTGATGTGTGTTTGTCTGTGCTTGAGTCAGTGGCGTCTATAGAAAGAAGTGAGGATATGGGGAGAGAGAATGACTGGATGACTGGGCCACTGGATTATGTGTGCCAGTCTGTGCCAGAACAAATGGAGTCCCCTGTGGAAAGAAAGAGACAGGGTATATGGGATAAATGGTAGAAGGAAGATATGTGCTTGTCTGCATCAGTGTCAGAAGGATCCCAAATTCTGTGTGAGGATGTGAAGTGGCAGACTGACTGTGAGAGAGAGCAGGGGGAGAATGTAGCCCACTCTGTGCCAGAAGCAGAAGCATCCCAGAATCCAGAGTGTGTAGGGGAGGAAGGTACAGGATACTCTTTGAGGGACCCCCAGAGTGAGTGTGAAAGATTGTGGGTGGTAGAGACCCCAGTAACCTCAGCTGTGGCCTATAAACAGACTGCACAGACTAGGGGACAGAGACTGACACAGACTGCAGATGCAGGGGGGAGGAGTAGAGAGAAGTGTATTTACACAGTCCCACAGTGCCATTCAGCAGATACACTGACAGGTTTGCAGAGTCAGAGTCCCCAGCAGGCTCAGCAGATAGGACCCACAGTGGAGAAAATGGGGGCAGATAGGCAACCCCCTACCAACCATAACAAAGTGCAGGAGTACAGGAATTCTGCTCAGGTGTAGGGGCAAAATCCCTGGGTAGTTAATCCAAAATTGGCAAAAACACAATACATTCAGAGGGTGTGAAAGAAACTAGGCTTTACAGACACCTCTTTAACAGGGTATGACTTACATTTCAGGAACAAAATGCAAGCCGTATTGGGGGAGGTACCTGCAAAACCCAGAGATGCCAATGCCATATTCCTACAAAAACAGTTGCAGGATTCTACTGCCAGAGAGGGAGTGTATGAGATGGGGCAAAATGTTCTTGTACTAACACACATGATGCAGAACAAGCTACAGGCTGTATGGGAGGGTCCCTGCAATGTGTTGAATCAGCTGGTTAGAGCGAATTGTGTGTCATATTTAAAAGTTGGACATCATGATGGCAAAACTGCTATGCGCAATTTGCATAAATAAAAAGAGAGAAGCGCTCAACCTGGGAACGAACAATAGCATAATACTGTAGCTTGTTCTATGGCTAGTTACCACCCAAGAAGCAGCCTCTTTTTGCTCAACACGTGCCTTTCACAGAGAAGAACTTTCCTGAAGCATATCAGTCTGATCCTAACTTAACAGTGCAGTCCAGCCTTGAAATACCAGGCAATCCCTCTCTGAACGAGAGAAACAGTAAAACCCCAGATGTACATTTCGGCCTAGTGTGGGCCTCGTCAGTGAGGTGCAGCCATATCCCTCTACGCACACTGAAAAACGGGTCCACGCCTGGATTCCCGCATCACACTTAGGGAGACTTCCCTAAGTGTCATAATTTGCATAAATAAAAAGAGAGAAGCGCTCAACCTAGGAACGAACAATAGCATAATACTGTAGCTTGTTCTATGGCTAGTTACCACCCAAGAAGCAGCCTCTTTTTTCTCAACATGTACCTTTCACAGAGAAGAACTTTCCTGAAGCATATAAGTCTGATTTTGACTTCACAGTACAGTCCAGCCCCGAAATACCAGGCAATCCCTCTCTGAATGAGAGAAACAGCAAAACCCCTGACGTACTTTTCGGCCTAGTGTGGGCCTCGTCAGGGATATCCCTCTAGGCACACTGAGCAATGGGTCCAAGTCTGGATTCCCGCATCATACTTAGGGAGACTTCCCTATGTGTCATCATTTGCATAAATAAAAAGTGAGAAGCGCTCAACCTGGGAACAAACAATAGCATAATACTGTAGCTTGTTCTATAGCTAGTTACCACCCAAGAAGCAGCCTCTTGTTGCTCAACATGTGCCTAATCACACAGAAGAACTTTCCTGAAGCATATCAGTCTAATCCTGACTTAACAGTACAGTCTAGCCCCGAAATACCAGGCAATCCCTCTATGTGCAATTTGTCTGGGAATGGCGTTTTCGCCTAAAGAGGAAGTCCCCTTTGATATGCAGCTGGAGTGGCTGGTGTGCCACCTCCCTTTGTGTCTCTTATTTGGGGGAGGTGTCATGAATACCTCATGATTTAGACGATAAGGGGTTAATTTTCTTTAAGCCTGTGTGCTAGAAAACATTAGTTTTTTTCAAGAAGAACTGTGTTGCTGTGTTTGTGTTAATGAGATTTTTATTTGATTAGCCAGAAGCCCTAATAAATAAGCTTGAAGAGGCACAAGAGAACTTTATTGCCCCAATCTGTCAGCTCTAGATACACAAAGCAGTGCCTCGCCCCAGAAATAGATAAGGCCTTCTATAATTTCAAAATAAGGCTCAAAACTGCATTGCCCAAACTGTCAGCAAAGGAATTGATAAAACATGGGGTCTTTTTCAAAGAACTAACATGGGGTCATAAAAGAGAGGGGTGGATATTTCCCTAGCCCCTCTAACAAAAAAGGTTGGGTCAAGCAACCTGATCTCTTTTAAGTATGTATAAGAATTTGGTGTTTAACAATTCAAGTGTTCATTCTTACATGGGTGGCTGTATACCAACAGAGTGAGGGACCATCTTTTCCTGCCAACCTCGCTGGCACAGATATCCAAGTTAGTAAAATATAAGGTTTCTGTTATTTCTCCTTTTTATTTTAAAACTGTTTGCTTGTGTATAATTATACTGTCATGAGATGCAGGACACAGCATAGAAGGTACAACACTATTTTATTGCAGAGCATGGAAGTATACACCTGGTACAATACATCTCACTTAGTAACTGCGACATAGACAACCATGGACCTAAACCACGCCCCCATGCAGTGACGTCACTTCCCACTCTCATCACATCTTCCCCCTTTTCAAAGGACAAAGCATACATTTTTTTTTCATTTGAATACATCAAATAACAAGGTATGCAAGAAGCATACAACAGTTTTGTCTAGTATACAACAAATAACAAGTTAAAGAGAATATCTGTATAAACAACATGGATTACATCCTGACTTGAACATCGGGGTAGACTACCCTAGTCCACAGTGACCATGGGATTATTCTGCCCATACTTCCGGTCACTGCTCTAACTAGTGCTAATCCCGATATTGGGCTGGAAGTTTCACCACTCTTCCACTTGATGTCATTCTACATGAACTGACCCCTGATACAGAAGAAGATGATTGAGAGTCTGCTGGAGGCAAAGACGTATCCCCGCTGTGATCTTGCTGAGGGGAAGGCACCCTTCTTAAAACAGGGGATCCCACCGGCGGTGGTACTGAGGCATCCAGTTCTAAACTCTCAGGTACAGGCTGAAGATGTTTTTGATTTCGACGTGTGACTGTCCCTCCATCAGTAAGGACTACATAAAACCTTGGTTCTGGAAAGTGTCCAATTATCATAGCAGGCGTCTTCCATTTCTTCTCATCATCCAGTTTAATTCTGACACTTTGCCCCACATTCAGCTCCTGCAAGGGCCTCACAGAGTGTCTCCTGTCGTAGAAGAATCGATAGCCCCTTTTTACCTCTTCAACCCTCCTTACGACCTTGTCCCGAGGAATAGAGCTAGTTGGCTGGAAGACACCCACAGAGGGTAAGGTGGTGCGAATCTGATGTCCTAGCATCAGCTGCGCCGGGCTAAAACGCGTGGCTTGAATGGGAGTCGCCCTATAGGACAAGAGGGCCAGGTATGGCTCAGATTGCTTCAAAATGAACTTTGTTGTTTGAACTGCCCTTTAAACCATTCCATTGGCCTGCGGGTAATGTGGACTCAATGTGGAATGGACAAAATCATATTCACTGCTGAAAGAACTGAACTCTGTGGAAGCAAACTGCATTCTGTTATCACTCACTAACTCCAATGGTATGCCCCACCGGGCGAACAAGCTCTTGAGATGAGTGATAACGGCTTGACTTGTGATCTCATTCAAGGGTGCAATCTTCAAATACCTGGAATAGTAGTCAATCATGACTAGGTACTTTTTCCCGTGCAGTTCGCACAAATCAGCAGCTATCTTCTGCCACGGGCCTGCAGGCAGCGGAGTAGAAATCAAGGGCTCCCTTCTCTGAGTAGGCCGGCGTTCCCGGCAAAAAGCACATTTTGATACATGGCTTGCAATGTCGGAACTGATCCCAGGCCCCCATACTGCCGTAGCTGACCTTTCTCTGCACTTTGTAATGCCCAAGTGGCCATCATGAATCCTGCTTAACATCTCCTGCCGCATGCCAACAGGAATAACATTGCGGTCCTGAAACAGCACCAACCCATCCAGCTCCGTGAGCTGCAACCATTCTGACTGGTAAGAATTTAAAGACATCCAGGCTGCCCGACTCTCGGGCCAACCTTCTTTTATGTACTTAATAACTTCTTGAAAGTCTGTATCTAAATATGTCTAATTTCTAATTTGTTTTAGCTTCCCTGAAGAAATGGATTTGGAGGCCAGAACTGAATCTACATACCCTTTCACATCTGATTCTGTTGAAAATTCTTCAGCAGCAGCCAGTGGGAGCCTGGAAAGTGTATCTGCCACATCCAGTTGTTTCGATGGCACATGCACTGCCTGAACGTTGAACTTGAGCAGCCTCATCAGAAGTCTCTGGCATCTTAGGGGTGTTTTGTCAATATCATAGGAATTGATTAGAGGGACTATCGGTTTATGGTCAGTCTCCAGACTAAATTTCTCTAAACCCACTAGGTAACGCTGGAAGTGCTCACAGGCCCAAACTGCAGCCAGACACTCTCTCAATTTGGGCGTATTTCGACTTAGCAGCTGTTAGTGTACGGGAACAGTAGGCGATGGGCTTTAGTTTGTTCTCATTCAACTGCAGGAGGGCGACCCCTAACCCATAACTGCTCGCATCAGCATTAACCACAGTCTTTTTGGAAGGGTCATAGAACCCCAACACTGGGGCAGACCCCAGCAGGGACTTGACCTGCACAAAGGATTCTTCCGGTGAAGGTTCCCAGATCCAGACAACATCTTTCTTTAGCAACTCTGTGATAGGGTGTAGTATTGTGGATAAATCTGGGAGGAACCTGCCCACATAATTTACAAGGCCCAATATTTGTCTCAGCTCATGTACATCAGAGGGACTTTTCATCTGTTCAATAGCATGGATTTTATCGGGGTCCGGCTTGATGCCATCCCCATTGATGATATGCCCAAAGTAACATATCTCAGCTTTCCTAAAATGGCATTTCTCCTTATTTAATTTAAGCCCAGACTCTCTAATGGTCTGCAGCACACAGCTCAATCGCTTATCATGTTCTTTCAATGTAGACCCATACACCAAGATGTCGTCCATGACGACTGCCGTGCCCTTGTGGTCACTTAGGAGAGAACTCATTTCTCTTTGAAAAATTTCAGGAGCAGAGGATATCCCGAAGGGGAGTCTGCAGAAGCAAAACCGACCTACCGGTGTAATAAAGGTAGTCAGTTTGCGGCAATTTGGATCTAGAGGTATCTGCCAGAACCCGCTGGAGGCATCCAGTGTAGAGAAGAACTTCGCCCCAGCCAATTTCGGATCTATGTCTTCAAGTGTCGGCAGCACATATCTCTCTTTCTCTTCACTGCCTCATTCAGCCTTTTCAAGTCTTTCTTCGCAACAGGCACAATGGGGGCACACCAGTCAGTTGCTTCAACAACCTCTTCAATAACTCCCATATTCTTCATACGCAGAAGTTCCTTCTCCACTTGAGGCATGAGCGGGAATGGAATTCTACGTGGAGTGGTAATGCTGTATGGGACTGCGTCACTTTTAAGTGATATTCTGACTGGGTTGCAATTCAGTAGGCCCAATTCACCAAACATATCTTCTGAAATCTCAATCACTGTGGCGACTAGGCCCAAACCACAGGCTGCTTTTCTGCTCAATAGGTTGTTAACACACTGACCTCTAATCACATGCACCCACATGGTGAATTTTCTCTGCTTGTACTCGCAGCTGGCAAGAAATTTCCCCGCACAATCAATGCGGCCACCAGGACTATGGACTTTTGTTGTAACTTTTGCCAGCTGAGGCTGTCGAGGCAGTTTTATGAATACTGCAAGGGACATAACAGTGATGTCTGCTCCTGTGTCAATCTTAAAGGCAACTTTGGCTCCCATTACAGTAAGAATAACCCTCCAATCTTCATCTGAACCAGGCCATTCAACAACAGACCCTACAAAGAACACTTCTTGACCCTCCTGGTCGCTATCCACCTGCATCTCCTTAAAATATTCAGTTTTAGACACCACTTCAAAATGGCCCATTCGGTTACATTTTCTACATCTTTTATCTTTAGCAGGGCATATGACACTCTGATCATGGGCACTGTTGCACCGTGTGCAGCGAGCATGCTGCGCCCATCCGCTTCTGGGTCTATCTGTTGCCATTGGTCTACCACTAACACTGTGCCTTTAAATAGCAGCTCTCCTGAACTGCTGCACTTCATCCACAATACTGACAGACCTCAGATCAGCACTTTGCCATCCTATTAGCCCCATTCAATGTTAAATCAGCCTCTAACTGTAGCTTCAGTGAGACTTCCGCATCTGCAATTCCTATGACTATTCTGTCTCTGATTTGCTCTTCTTTAGCAACACCAAACTCACAGAATTCAGCTAGTTCATACAGGCTGTGCACAAATGACTCCACAGATTCTCCCACACGCTGGGCACGTTTGTGAAAACAAGCCCTCTCATGAATCACATTTCTTTTGGGCACAAAGTGAGCACTGAGTTTGTTCATAACTATTTCAAAGTCAAATTCTTCCCCTTCTTGGAAAGCAAAGGCATTGAACACTGGCTGCACATCTTTCCCCATAGAGTATAAAAGAGAATTAACTTGTACTTCAACACTCTCCTTGTCCAGCTTGGAAGCAATCCTGAAGCGCTGAAACCGCTGACGCTGTGTGGGCCAAGCTGCAGGCTGAGAGAAATCAAAAGGCTCAGGTGGGGTAAACATCGATATCGTCATCAATCAGGAAACAGAAGCGCAGGCAAGTACTTCTGACACCATGTCATGAGATGCAGGACACAGCATAGAAGGTACAACACTATTTTATTGCAGAGCATGGACGTATACACCTGGTACAATACATCTCACTTAGTAACTGCGACATAGACAACCATGGACCTAAACCACGCCCCCATCCAGTGACGTTACTTCCCACTTTCATCACATATACTTGTTAAGATCTTTTTATTAATAATGCATTTTGCTAATTTTTCGCTTAATAAATATGCAATTATTAAGTTTCTGCCTTTGTTTAATATTTGAACAACATTACTGAAAGAGACTGGTAGTATTAAGACTTTTAGATTATTGTTTTGCTAAATTGTATTCTGGGTTTCCTTAGGATTTCCCATAAAATCGTAAGTGGTGTCAGCTATAGGTTTAGTTTTAGTGTGGGAGGGTGTTAGAGGAGAATTTGGGCATTTTTCTGAGTCTAGGACAGACTAGAGAGTGTTGTTAACACTTGCACCCACTGAACTAAGTCACAGGCTTGCCTGGAGTGGCTGGACTGTGTCAGATTAGTGAAAAGTGGAAAGGGTCTGTTAACCCTTTCTGTGCCAAACAAGTGATTGACGCAGGGTTGGTCAACCCTGGTTGTCACATATACCGATTGTCATTGGCTCACAGATGTGCTCAGTTAGAAACCAGTAGTGCATTGCTGCTCCTTCAACAAATGATACCAAGAGAATTAAGTACATTTTATAATATAAGAAAACTGGAAAGTTGTTTAAAAATGTATGCTCTACCTAAATCTAATACTGTGATGTTAGAGGTTTAGACTATTTTAGAAATTTGAAGTCCCATCTGTAATATGGGCAAGTAATCTCTGCAATAGACTAAGAAACACAACTTATTTTAAATTATATGAACTCACCTCTTAAATTAGTATGACACAAAGTAAATGTAATATGTCATAACTAAACAAAGCCGCTTTTGGGCCCCATCAAACTCAACAATAATATTTTTGCTATTTAGCAAGTGTAAACTATATAAAATCACAATATATTTTAGGATAGAACACAGTATCACTATAGGTATTACCATACAACAAGGTCAGAGTTGTGCTTAAACTGTATGGCTTGTAGGGCAAAGTATTTCCAATACTGTAGCCCATATATTAAATCTATCTTAAAGTCTTAAAGAGTCTGCCTAGAAAGTGTCACAGTTAATATAAGACATTATTTTGGGCATATATTAATCTAAATGTCAACCCAATAGGCTATTAAGGGTAATGCAAGTTCACAGAATAAGGTTATACAATACTGTATATCTGGTGTCAATGTTATCAGAAGTCTAAGAGGGTTTTTCCTAGGGGGTCACTTACAACATCCCCTTACCAACAGATACGAAAAGTGGCTTATATTAAACACTACACCTAAAGTTTTAATGAATAATACAATATATATTTTCAAAGTTCAATAAATGAGGCCATTTTGAGACTTACCTTATTCATAACCAGTCTGGAGGGAAATGTAAGAAACTTAAAGGCATAACTTAAAGGGATAGTAAAGTCCAAATTAATCTTTCGTAATTTAGATAGGACATGTAATTTCTAACAACTTTCTAATTTACTTTTATCATCAAATTTGCTTTGTTCTCTTGTTATTCTTAGTTAAATACTAAACCTAGGTAGGCTCATATGCTAATTTCTAAACCCTCGAAGACTGCCTCTTATCTAAATGCATTTGACAGTTTTTCACAGCTAGAGGGTGTTAGTTCATGTGTTGCATAAAGATAACATTGTATTCATGCACGTGAAGTTATTTAAGAGTCAGCACTAATTGTCTATAATGCAAGTCTGTCAAAAGATCCGAGATAATGAGGCAGTAAGCAAAAGCTTAGATACAAGGTAATTACAGTGGTAAAAAGTATATTTCTTTCCTATGGCATAGAGAGTCCACATTTCATTCCAATTACTAGTAGGGTATTCACTCCTGGCCAGCAGGAGGCGGCAAAGAGCACCCCAGCAAAGCTGTTAAAGGGACACTGAACCCACATTTTTTCTTTCGCAATTTAGATAAAGCATGCAATTTTAAGAAACTTTCTAATTTACTCCTATTATCACATTTTCTTCATTCTCTTGGTATCTTTATTTCAAATGCAAGAATGTAAGTTCGGATGCCGGCCCATTTAAGTGAACAACCTGAGTTGTTCTTGCTGATTGGTGGATAAATTCACCCACCAATAAACAAGTACTGTCCAGAGGTCTGAACCAAAAAATATAAGCTAAGATGCCTTCTTTTTCAAATAAAGATGAATGAAGAAAAATAATTAAAAAAGGTAAATTAGAAAGTAGCTTAAAATCGCATGCTCTACCTGAATCATAAAATAAAAAAATTGGGTTCAGTGTCCCTTTAAGTATAACTTCCCTTACCCATAACCCCCAGTCATTCTCTTTGCCTTGATCACGGGAGGATGACAAAGAAGGTGTCTGGAGATATTTAATCCTTTAATGGGTACTTTTCCCTGCAAGCAAGGATTTGGGGTTATGCTGGTCTATGTCAATCTCTTTAGTAGGAGTAATGGAGGCTTTTAGCAGTTAGAAGGTGGCGAGGTGGTTCTTGCTTTATTTCTAACACTTATGCTACCCCTTTAAAAGAAAACCAGAGTTGGTTACTCTCGCCTAGATTACGAGTTTTGCGTTAGAAGCTATGCGGTGCTAACGAGCAGTTTATGCTCACCGCTCACTTACAGACAGCGCTGGTATTGCGGGGTTTTACAAACCCGGCGTTAACCGCAAAAAAGTGAGCGTAGAGCAAAATTTAGCTCCACATCTCACCTCAATACCAGGGCTGCTTACGTTAGCGGTGAGCTGGCTAAACGTGCTCGTGCACGATTTCCCCAAAGGAATCAATGGGTTAGAGCCGGCTGAAAAAAACCTAACACCTGCAAAAAAGCAGCGTTTAGCTCCTAACGCAGCCCCATTGATTACTATGGGGAAAATACATTTATGTCTACACCTAACACCCTAACATGAACCCCGAGTCTAAACACCCCTAATCTTACACTTATTAACCCCTAATCTGCCGCCCCCGACATCGCCGACACCTACATTATATTATTAACCCCTAATCTGCCACCCCCAATGTTGCCGCCACCTACCGACACTTATTAACCCCTAATCTGCCACCCCCAACGTCGCCGCCACTATATTAACGTTATTAACCCCTAAACCTAAGTCTAACCCTAACACCGCCTAACCTAAATATAATTTAAATAAATCTAAATAAAATTACTATCATTAACTAAATTATTCCTATTTAAAACTAAATACTTACCTATAAAATAAACCCTAAGCTAGCTACAATATAACTAATAGTTACATTGTAGCTAGCTTAGGCTTTATTTTTATTTTACAGGCAAGTTTGTATTTATTTTAACTAGGTACAATAGTTATTAAATAGTCATTAACTATTTAATAACTACCTAGTTAAAATAAATACAAAAGTACCTGTAAAATAAACCTAACCTAAGTTACAATTACACCAAACACTACTCTATGATTAAATTAATTCCCTAAATTAAATACAATTATCTAAAGTACAAAAACCCCCCACTAAATTACAGAAAATAATAAAATAATTACAAGATTTTTTAAACTAATTACACCTAATCTAATCCCCCTAACAAAATAAAAAAGCCCCCCCCCAAAAAATAAAAAAGCCCTACCCTACACTAAATTACAAATAGCCCTTAAAAGGGCCTTTTGCAGGGCATTGCCCCAAAGTAATCAGCTCTTTTACCTGTAAAAAAAATTACAAATACCCCCCCAACATTAAAACCCACCACCCACACAAACAACCCTACTCTAAAACCCACCAATCCACCATTAAAAAACCTAACACTAACCCCTTGAAGATCACCTTACCGGGAGACGTCTTCACCCAACCGGACCGAAGTCCTCAACGAAGTCGGGAGAAGTCTTCATCCAAGCCGGGCGAAGTGGTCCTCCAGACGGGCAGAAGTCTTCATCCAGACGGGCAGAAGTCTTCATCCAGACGGCATCTTCTATCTTCATCCATCCGGCGCGGAGCAGGTCCATCTTCAAGAGGAAATCCAAGAAGATTAATGTTACTAAGGGTTCTGACTCCGCCAAGTCAGTTTTTCCCAGTTATCTGACGAGGATGATTCCTCAGTCGCTTCTGAGGGTGAGTTATCGGATTCTGATACTGTAATGAACAATGCTACAGATTTAGAGAAGATTAATTTCAGATTTAAGTTAGAACACCTATGAGTTATTTTAAAAGAAGTTCTTACTACTTTGGATGAAGCCGATTCATCTGTCGCAGAGAATTCAAAGAGGTATAGTAAATTAAATACTGTATATGATGTATCCTCATCTGTGGAAGTGTTTCCAGTTCCAGACTGTATGGCAGATATCATTACTCAGGAATAGGATAAACCGGGGATTTCTTTTTCTACATCCCCTGTTTTTAAAAAGATGTTTCCTGTTGCTATTGCTATTCATGACTCATGGCGCACAGTGCCCAAGGTAGAGGGATCTATGTCTACTCTTGCCAAGAGAACTACTATTCCTATTGAAGATAGTTGTGCTTTCAAGGATCCCATGGATAAGAAGCTTGAGGCTTTTTTTAAGTAAATGTACATTCATCAGGGATTACAGTGGCAACCTGTTGCTATTATTAACACAGTTGCGGTGGCAGCATCTTATTTGTGTGATGACTTAGCCTAGAAGAGACTACTATAGAGGAGATCCAAGACAGGATCAAGGCTTTCAAGCCAATAAATTGTGATGCCAACATGAAAGTCTTCCTCTTCCAAATTGCATCAATCCAAGTCCTCTTGGAGGTCCGATGAGCCTTGGAATAAGGAGAAGCAAGTCAAGAAGCCTTCCACTGATTCCAAATCAACAAGAAGGGGTCCCCCCTATCCTGTAGTGGATCAAGTAGGGGGCAGGCTTTCTTTTTTTCGGCAGGCTTGGATGCGCAATGTCCCAGATCCTTGGGCCATAGACATAGTATCCTACGGTTACAGAATAGGATTCAAATCTTGTCCTCCCAGGGGCATATTCCATCTGTAAATGTTATTTGTGAACCAGATAAAGAGAGAGAGGCCTTCTTAAATTGTGTAAAGGACCTATCATCCCTGGGAGTGATTGCTCTAGTTCCTGAAGAGGAACAGGGTCTAAGATTCTATTCAAATCTATTTGTAGTTCCCAAAAAGGAGGGCACTTTCCGTGCCATTCTGGACTTAAAGTGTCTAAACCAATTTGTCAGGGTTCCGTCCTTCAAAATGCAAACAATCCGGTCCATTTCTCCTTTGGTTCAAGCAGGTAAATTCATGACGACCATAGATCTGAAGGATGTGTATCTTCATGTTCCCATTCACAGGGATCATTACCAGTATCTGAGGTTTGCCTTCCTAAAGAAACATTTCCAGTTTGTTGCCCTTTTATTTGGCCTTGCTACAGCTTCCAGGATTTTCACAAAAGTTCTAGGGGCTCTTCTGGCAGTGTCAGGTCCCAGGGCATAACTGTGGCACCTTATCTGGATGACATCTTGATTCAAGCGCCATCTATTCATCTAGCAAAATCTCATACAGAGATGTTGTCTATACTACGTTCCCACGGGTGGAAAGTAAATCTGGGGAAGAGTTCTTTTGTACCAGATACAAGGGTTTGTTTCTTAGGAACAATTATAGATTCCCTGTCAATGAAGTTCTTTCTGACCTATGTCAGAAAATCCAAACTTCTTGCTTCATGCCTTTCTCTCCAGTCTACGATTGGTCCATCAGTGCTCAATGCATGGAGTTGATTGGTCTGATGATTGCTTCTATCGACATCAATCCTTTTGCTTGGTTCCATCTGAGACCTCTGCAGCTATGCATGCTCAGTTATTCAAATCTTTTTCAGAGGATAGTTTTTGATCCTCTAACAAGAGACTCTCTATTGTGCTGGAAGTCTCATGATCATCTGTTTCGGGGCACGTTTTTCCAGAGACCTTCCTGGGTGATTGTGACTAGACATGTGCATTTTGTTTTGTTCCAAATCGAAATTCAGACCAATTTGAACAAATTCGGAGATTCGTTTTGATTTGAATTTCAGAATTACCCTGGTAACAAAACTAAACTAATCCGAATGCATTTGTACCGAATAAATCCGTATTAGTTTGGATTTATTTGTTACATTTGAAATGTGATATTCTTATTTGAATGTCACATTCTAATTCAAAATACTATTTCTAGTCTACAACTGTGTTTAATAAATGTAGTCAAATTCGAATGCTACATTCGAATTTGAATGTAACCTTCAAATTTAAAATAGTATTTCTAGTCTACAACTGTGTTTAATAAATGTAATATTTGGATTTGAATGCTACATTCAAATCCGAAAAAGTATTCTAGTCTAATACTGTGTTTTATAAATGTAAAATATTCTAATTCGAATGTCACATTTGAAATCGAAATAATATTGAACTTCCGAATTTATGAATCGAATTTGAAACTAATACATCCGAATCGATCCAAATTTATTCTAATCCGAATGAATCCGAAATTAATACATTCAAATGTATCCGAATTCGAAACAATCGGTCCGAAACAAATTTTTTCGCTGCGCACAAGTCTAATTGTAACAACAGATGCCAGTCTATTAGGCTGGGGAGCAGTTTGAGACTCCTTAAGGGAGCAGGGTCTGTGAACTCAGAAGGAGTCTTCTCTTCCTATAAACATGTTAGAGTTGAGAGCAATCTTCAATGCTTTGACAGCTTGGCCTCAGCTAGCCTTGCTCCGGCTTATCAGATTTCAGTCTAACAACATCACTTCAGTAGCCTACATCAATCACCGGGGAGGAACTCAGAGCTCATTAGCAATGGAGGAGGGGACTTGCAATCTTCAGTGGGAGGAGTCTCTAGATTGTCATCTCTCTGCTATCCATATTTCAGGGGTGGACAACTGAGAAGCATATTTTTTGAGCAGGCAGACCTTTCATCCCAGAGAGTGGGCTCTACACCCATAGGTTTTCACAATGATAACCCTCAGGTGGGGAGTTCCGGAGTTGGATCTGATGGTGTCTCATCAGAACACCAAACTTCCAAAGTACGGTTCAAGGTCAAGAGATTCTCAAGGAGATTCTCAATTCTCCTCCGTTTGCCCTCATTCCACAAATCATTGCTCATGTCAAGCAGGAGAGAGCGTCTGTGATCCTAATAGCTCCTGCATGGCCTTGCAGGATCTGGTTCGTGGATCTGATAAAGATTTAATATCTTCCACCTTGGAAGTTGGCTCTGAGGAAGGACATTCTACTTCAGGGCCCCTTCCTTCATCCAAATCTAGATTCTCTGAAACTGACTGTATGGAGATTGAATGCCTAGTTTTGGCTAGACGTGGTTTTTCTGAGAAAGTCATAGATACTATGCTTCAGGCTCATAAGCCTGTTACTTTACCATGGGGTATGGCGTAAATACATTTTTTGGTGTGATTCAAAGGGGTTCTCTTGGAACAGAGTAAAAGTTAAAATTTTGGCTTTTCTTCAGGAAGGCCTGTAGAAAGGTTTGTCATTCAGTACTCTGAAGGTTCAGATTTTGGCTTTGAGGCCTATCTATCAAGCCGTAAACTGTGCTACATTCGATGGCACCAATACGCTTGCCTAACATCGCAGCCGTGGACCTGAATACGCTCTCCTTATTTATAAAAAAAAGCTGTCAAAAAGCCGCGCACCAAGTACGGGGCGATGAGCATCGGACTGTTGTTAACTAACAGTCATCGATCTCGCTGCTATTCAGCTTTTTCCCAACTTTATTTATACCCTGTCACTAAACACCGCCACTATACTAAAATGTTTAACCCCTAACCCACCATTCCTGGAACCCGCCGCAACTTTAATAACGGTATTATCCCATATCCCGCTGCTCCCAGAGCCCACCACAACTCTAATAAATTTATTTACCCCTATCCCGCCCCTCCCGGAGCCCACCGCAACTAAATAAAGTTATTTACTCTTATCCCGCCGCTCCCAGAGCCCTCCGCAACTAAATAAATGTATTAACCCCTAAACCCCTGGCCTCCCACATCACTACCACATACTAAACCTATTAACCCCTAAACCGCCAGTCCCCACATCGCCATAAACTAAATTAAGCTATTAACCCCTAAACCTAACAACCCACTAACTTTACATTAAATATTAACTCATCCCTATCTTATAATACATTTAAACTTACCTTTAGAATTAAAATAAACTATATTAAACTATTAATTAACCTACCCTATTATACTAAAAATACATTACACTATATTAAACTATTAATTAACCTACCCTATTATACTAAAAATACATTAACTATATTAAACTATTAATTAACCTACCCTAACTATTATACTAAAATTGCATTCAACTAACAATTAAATTAACTATATTAAATATTTAAACACCTAACCCTATTCAAATTATTTAAATCTACTATTAAAAATTACTAAATTACAAAAAAATAACAACTAAGATACACAAAATAAAAAACACTAACTTACACAAAATAGAAAACAGTAAGTTCCACAAAATAGAAAACACTAAGTTACACAAAATAGAAAACACTAAGTTACACAAAATAAAAAACACTAAGTTACACAAAATAAAAAATAAATGATCAAATATTTAAACTAATAACACCTAATCTAATAGCCCTATGAAAATAAAAAGCCCCCCAAAATAAAAAAAAACCTAGCCTACACTGGGGCGTGTCTGAACCACGACCGGGAGCGGTCGCACTTTCCTGAGCTCCAGTGGAACCTTATTTAATCTGCCGGTTATAAGAGGGACCTCACAGCTATCTTGACGTTTTTATGTACTGTATTGTCGCATATAAGTGGGGCAATTTGTACCATCCATCTGAAGCTGTATTTTTGAAGCTGCAGCGGGAAATCAGACGTGGAAGGCCTAGTTCGGCGGCACATAATAGGCAGCGCCACCCCCTCGGGTAACCGAGGTCTCTTGCTACGGTTGGGCGGATTAACGGACATACCTATCCCACTACCAGTACTCTCAACTAGTAAAAAATATAAAGAACTAATCCCAACAGCAAACAGACGCCAAAAAATTCACTGCGCAATATGGTTAAAATGGCCGCCGCAGAGGATATCAGCTCTCAGGACATTTTTAACAATGAGCAATGGCAAAGATTCGAGGCACTTTGTTTGCGCCTCATGGAACGCGCACCCCATGATGACTGGTTATCACAATACCCTGAGTCAGCAACAGAGGGATACACGGATTCACCTCTCCCAGAGAAAACACAGCAGTCAGAAGACACTTTGGAAACTACTTGCACCTCCTCCTCCAGGCGGATGGGAGACATAGCGCAGCTAGAGACATCAAATAATATACAAACCGGAGAAACAACCCTAGAGAGGAAAGGCATCATGCCGATGGGGGCTTCTGCACTTGGGGGCATGCTGATCGGTCCGCCACAGTCTCCTACATACTCTTTGCTGATCGCGGCCCTGAGGGGTCTTGGGGGAGATCTCCGGGAAGCCGATGCCAGGGGCCGAGCGCCACTCCGGCTGGAGGATACATCAGAGCTTGGCGAAATCTACAACTATCTCCCGAAGTCAAATGATCCTCAACACAGGTACTCCTCTACATTGGGCGTTCACAGAGGGCTAGCCGCTACATTTAAAAAAAGGACTTTTTGGCTCATGAACACTAGACTCTATGACACCATACCAATGCACATGGCCACTATTAAAATGGGCCCTTTCAGGAGATCAAAGCTCAGGGGACAGGGGACTTTGCTGTTTTCCAATCCGGATGACACCTGAGATCAAATCTGGGACATGGTTTAATAGTATGCCAATTTAATATTGTTGTTTAACTCCCATTATGATAATTTTGCAGTTGCCCTTATTGTTACACAACTTTGTTTGGTGTAAATATTATATATCTGTTTGTGTTTCTGTTTTGAAGATAACCTTGGTTGGCTTTGTTCGGCTGATAGTCATGACCAGTTAGGGGAAACCATCAGAGCAAGCAGGGCCGGGAGTTACACTCCGGCTCCCCATATCAGTCAGCAGGTCTGACTGTGAAATACTAACTCAGCAATGACAGCAGCTCTATTTATATCGAGCCAATAACCTGAACTATCGGGTACACTGAGTAGTATGTCTCACCTCCACAAACACATAGCCCCACAAGTCGCTAGTTTTTAAATAAATACTACCTCTAACCAGGGCCACTAGTCATAGATCCGCCACTCAACAAAACCCCCTCACAGTAAAATCAATCTACTACCTGCCAACATTATTGAGATACGCGCGTGCTTCAGATAACCTATGTCGGGCTCCACGGCTTACGGCCGGAGTTGTGGAGAATACCTGACGAGCTTGGACACCAACATATAACTCCGACACATTTTTAACTGCTTTCTCAGGGAGACATATATAGGGGTCTAGTTAATATACTGTGCTATTTCCTGACAGTGGGGAGAGGAACTATGTTTTATATTTCTGTATGTTGTTATATTGCTCACACAATAAGGTGGGGGTTGAAGAGTCTACTAACTTGTTCCTTAATCTCTTAGTTAGACAGACAGGCGACCTTGACAGGGTTATACACTGATACAAGACAGCATAAATACTATTATAGATGTGAGAGTTTTCAGGAGCAGCTTATGTAATGTCCACTAAGAAATTCTTATAGTGTGAGGTGGGACCTTGGTTCTCTTATATGGTCATCACCCGGTAGAATTGTCAAGTGCAGCCTCTGTTACACACTTTAATACTAAAACCAAGAGAGTGTTCTACATTTTATGTTTGTTTGCTGTACCGTGTGCTTGCCCAGTTGTAGCTTTGGCATTTTCATCTCGAGTTTATATGCAAATTTTTTCCTTTTTGTTTCTTTTGTTTTTCCTTGATGCAATTGCTTAATTCTACTTATGTTATATGCACTATATAAACCCCTGGACTTTCATTAAGATAGCAAGACAAGGTCCAAGAGTGGCCTGTACTAGTGTTTTTAGGGGATGAAAAATGAGGATTATCATTATTTTTGTACATCAAATGATTGCTGTATTGTTTTCTTTATATGATTTGTTTACATCTCTTTTTCCTCAATAAAAAAATTAAAAAAAAAAAAAAAAACCTAGCCTACACTAAACTACCAATGGCCCTTAAAAGTGACTTTTGTGGGGCATTGCCCAAAAGAAATCAGCTCTTTTACCTGTAAATAAAAATACAAATACCCCCCAACAGTAAAACCCGCCACCCACACAACCAACTCCCCAAATAAAAACCTAAAAAATCTAAGCTCCCCATTGCCCTGAAAAGGGCATTTGTATGGGCATTGCGCTTAAATGGGCATTTAGCTCTTTTTCAGCCCAAAGTCCCTAACCTAAAACTAAAACCCACCCAATAAACCCTTAAAAAAACCTAACACTAACCACCGAAGATCCACTTACAGTTTTTGAAGACCGAACATCCATCCGCAACAAAGCGGCAGAAGTCCTCAGCGAAGCCAGCAGAAGTCTTCATCCAAGCGGGCCAAAGTCTTCATCCAGACGGCATTTTCTATCTTCATCCATCCGGCGTGGAGCGGCTCCATCTTCAAGACATACGGTGCAGAGCATCCTCTTCTTATGACGTCTTCTGAAGAATTAAGTTTCCTTTAAATGACCTCATCCAAGATGGCGTCCCTTACATTCCGATTGGCTGATAGAATTCTATCAGCCAATAGGAATTAAGGTGGAAAAAATCATATTGGCTGTTGCAATCAGCCAATAGGATTGAGCTTTCATCCTATTGCCTGATCCAATCAGCCAATAGGATTGAGCTTGCATTCTATTGGCTATTCCAATCACCCTCCCCCTCTACTTATTTGCCGCCATCTTGGGTACTGGCAGCTGTCTGCCAGTACCCAATTTGCCCCCCAAAATGTTTTTTTTTTACTTTTTTTATTTGAAATATTTGTTTTCTGCAGTGTAGCTGCCCCCCCCTGAACAATCTACATCCCTCCCAAGTTTTATTCTTAAACTTCAATGCATATTTTGCACGCGCGCACACGCCCACCGGCCGCAACCGCCCACAAAGCTAAAACCGATCGGGACTATTTCAAATGGAACAAACAGCCTGCAGTCAACAAGGAACCTGCTCACAACAAACAAACTTGAACTAATGATTTGCCATCACTGGCTTTCTGCATCAGTGGATAAAATAGGGGATTGCAGTGATGCCTCAATATTGAGGCATCACTACAATCCCTTGTAAGCAGCTGGAAGCAATCATGATCGCTTCCAGCACTTCAAACAACAGAGGACGTACCAGGTATGTCAATTGTCGTTAAGGGGAGATTTTTTTTTATGACGTACCTGGTACGTCCTCTGTCATTAAGGGGTTAATGTAAAGTTAGCGGGTAGTTAGGTTAAGGGGTTAATAGCTTAATTTAGTTTATGGCGATGTGGGGGGCTGGTGGTTTAGGGGTTAATAGGTTTAGTAAGTGGTAGTGATGTGGGAGGCCAGGGGTTTAGGGGTTAATACATTTATTTTGTTGCAGCGGGGTCCAGGAGCGGCGGGATAGGGGTTAATGCATTTATTTAGTTGCGGCGGGGTCGGAGAGCGGCGAGATAGGGTTTAATAACATTATGTAGGTTGCGGCGATGCCGGTGCGGCGGTTGATGGGTGTTTAGACTCGGGGGTTATGTTAGGGTGTTAGGTGTAAACGTAACTTTTATTCTAGCATAGAAATAAATGGGATATCTGGCAGCATCAAACATAAGCTTTCGCTGCTTTTAGACTCCCATTGATTCCTATGGCATCCGCGGCCTCCAGGGTGGCGGATTGAAAACCAGGTATGCTGGGCCGGAATAGTGGCGAGCCTACCTGTTAGAAATTTGATAAATGGCAAAAGTTGTCAGATAGTGCCGAATTTGTATTCGGAACATCTGTAATGACGTAAGCATCGATCTGTGTCGGATTGAGACCAGCGGATCGTATGTTACGTCACAAATTTCAACTTTTGCCTGTCTGTAGGCTTTGATAAATGAGGCGAATCAGGCTCGCCACAATTACGCTGCGGAATTCCAGTGTATTTGCGGTTGACGGCTTGATAAATATCCCTCTTTGTCTATTCTTCTGCACAAACGTCTGGCACTTCTGCCAGACATTCAATCTTTTGTTCAGGCTTTGCTCAGAATTAAGCCTGTGTTTAAATCAGTTGCTCCTCCTTGGAGCCTTAATCTTGTTCTTAAAGTTTTGCAGCAGGCTCCGTTTGAGCTGATGCATTCCGTTGATATTAAGTTACTATCGTGGAAAGTTTTGTTTCTTATTGCTATTGCTTCTGCTCGCAGAGTCTCTGAGCTTTTGGCTCTGCAGTGTGATTCTCCTTACCTTGTTTTTCATGCTGATAAGGCGGTCCTTCGTACTAAGCTAGGGTTTCTTCCTAAGGTAGTGTCGGATTGCAATATTAATCAGGAAATTGTTGTTCCTTCTTTTTGTCCTAATCCTTCCCAGAAGAAATGACTTTTGCATAATTTGGATGTTTGTGCTTTAAAATGTTATCTTCAAGCAACTATGGATTTTCAGCAGACTTCTGCCTTGTTTGTTGCTTTCTCTGGTAAACGTAAGGGTCAGGTCGTCACTTCTCCCACTTTCTCTCTCTCTGGTTGAGAAGTGTTATTCGCTTAGTGTGACAGACCCCTCTGTCAACCTCCCTACGGATTATGGATTCAGGCATTATGTTAAGTCACCCTGTGCCCATTATAGGTACAGGGTGCAAATCCAACATTATTGGAGGGGTTAACTTTAGTTTTGAGTAACTGCATTGTCCAATACAGTTGTTGTTAGCAGTTGTAGTTGTTGTACCAGTTTTAAGCAGTGGCTAGAAGCAAAATAAATAGCTGATTTAGACAAACTTGGACTGAATTATTTAGACGACATTTTTTAAGAAGAGGATGTCTCTGCCTAACTAAAAGATATTGTGGATCCTGCTGCCTCTCCACTACACTTAGCTTATGAGACAGCTGAACAACGGCCTCCTGAGAGAATTACGGCTCATTCCACTAGAGCAGTCTCATCTTCTTGGGCTTTCAAAAATGAAGCCTCTGTGGAACAGATTTTCAAGGTAGCTTCATGGTCCTCTATTCATACTTTTTCCAAATTTGATACTTTTGCCTCAGCTGAGGCTTCATATGGGAGAAAGGTTCTTCAAGCAGTGTTTCTCCCTCCCTTTCATTCTGTGTCCTCTTGCTTGGGTATTGGTTCCCACTAGTAATTGCAATGAATCGTGGACTCTCTATGCCATAGGAAAGAAAACAAAATTTATGCTTACCTGATAAATGTATTTATTTTCGGGCATAAAGAGTCCACGACCCAACCTTATTTAAATTCAGAAGACAGGTTTTTTTTTTTTGTACAAACCTCAGGCACCTCTATATCCTTGGGTTACTTCTTTTTTTTGTTCCCTTCGGCCGAATGACTGGGGGTTATGGTTAAGGTTAGTCATACTTAACAACTTTGCTGGGGTGCTCTTTGCCGCCTCCTGCTGGCCAGGAGTGAATATCCCACTAGTAATTGGAATGAATTGTGGACTCTCTATGCCCGGAAAGAAAGAAATTTATCAGGTAAGCATAAATTTTTGTTTTCTATAACAGTGTCGGTTATGCATAACTGGGGAATGGTAAATAAAGAAATTATCTAAATTCTATCTAAACAATAACATTTTTGGTGTTTACTATCCCTTTAAAACCCTGAAATGAGATGTGAGCTCTATGTTCTGCAGGTAAGCAAAAATGAGTTGGTATTGCAATATGGTAGGACTATAAAATACATTTAAAACATTGCTTAACAAAAGATAATGTAACGTATGAGATATCCTTATCTACCCTGTGCAGGCTGTAAATACATACTTCAGACACTAAAGACTTCATAACTTAACACACAGCCTCCATCACACATAGAGAGCAAGATATAGCAATACATTACTGACATGCAATCAAGCATTTACAGTGAGTGCAGAATTATTAGGCAAATGAGTATTTTGACCACATCATCCTCTTTATGCATGTTGTCTTACTCCAAGCTGTATAGGCTCGAAAGCCTACTACCAATTAAGCATATTAGGTGATGTGCATCTCTGTAATGAGAAGGGGTGTGGTCTAATGACATCAACACCCTATATCAGGTGTGCATAATTATTAGGCAACTTCCTTTCCTTTGGCAAAATGGGTCAAAAGAAGGACTTGACAGGCTCAGAAAAGTCAAAAATAGTGAGATATCTTGCAGAGGGATGCAGCACTCTTAAAATTGCAAAGCTTCTGAAGCGTGATCATCGAACAATCAAGCGTTTCATTCAAAATAGTCAACAGGGTCGCAAAAAGCGTGTGGAAAACCAAGGCGCAAAATAACTGCCCATGAACTGAGAAAAGTCAAGCGTGCAGCTGCCAAGATGCCACTTGCCACCAGTTTGGCCATATTTCAGAGCTGCAACATCACTGGGGTGCCCAAAAGCACAAGGTGTGCAATACTCAGAGACATGGCCAAGGTAAGAAAGGCTGAAAGACAACCACCACTGAACAAGACACACAAGCTGAAACGTCAAGACTGGGCCAAGAAATATCTCAAGACTAATTTTTCTAAGGTTTTATGGACTGATGAAATGAGAGTGAGTCTTGATGGGCCAGATGGATGGGCCCGTGGCTGGATTGGCAAAGGGCAGAGAGCTCCCGTCCGACTCAGACGCCAGCAAGGTGGAGGTGGAGTACTGGTTTGGGCTGGTATCATCAAAGATGAGCTTGTGGGGCCTTTTCGGGGTGAGGATGGAGTCAAGCTCAACTCCCAGTCCTACTGCCAGTTTCTGAAAGACACCTTCTTCAAGCAGTGGTACAGGAAGAAGTCTGCATCCTTCAAGAAAAACATGATTTTCATGCAGGACAATGCTCCATCACAGGCGTCCAAGTACTCCACAGCGTGGCTGGCAAGAAAATGTATAAAAGAAGAAAATCTAATGACATGGCCTCCTTGTTCACCTGATCTGAACCCCATTGAGAACCTGTGGTCCATCATCAAATGTGAGATTTACAAGGAGGGAAAACAGTACACCTCTCTGAACAGTGTCTGGGAGGCTGTGGTTGCTGCTGCACGCAATGTTGATGTTGTTGAACAGATCAAAACACTGACAGAATCCATGGATGGCAGGCTTTTGAGTGTCCTTGCAAAGAAAGGTGGCTATATTGGTCACTGATTTGTTTTTGTTTTGTTTTTGAATGTCAGAAATGTATATTTGTGAATGTTGAGATGTTATATTGATTTCACTGGTAAAAATAAATAATTGAAATGGGTATATATTTGTTTTTTGTTTAGTTGCCTAATAATTATGCACAGTAATAGTCACCTGCACACACAGATATCCCCCTAAAATAGCTATAACTAAAAACAAACTAAAAACTACTTCCAAAACTATTCAGCTTTGATATTAATGAGTTTTTTGGGTTCATTGAGAACATGGTTGTTGTTCAATAATAAAATTAATCCTCAAAAATACAACTTGCCTAATAATTCTGCACTCCCTGTATAAATGTAAAGACTTGATGCCCCAGGCTGCTTAAATTGAACTCACTGAGGTGTAGCTTTAGGAAAGCTTGTTTAAATAATGCCAAGAATCGTTGTCCCCAGGTCTAATTAAGAGCTCACTCACCAATAACTACAAGCCAGCAAGGCCCTCAGGGCGTATTGGAAAACAGAAATGTTGCACACTGCTCCCCGGGGTGCCGGCTGCACTACACCAATAAGTGTCTAAAGATGGGTCACAGTTTGCCTCCCATTACTATAGGTGAAATCTCCCACATATTTATTTGCACATCTATCTGTAAAAGTAGGAGGTAACAGAAGCTCTGCTCCACCAAGTTTTGGAGGATCTCATTCTAAAACCACACTCTTCACCATTTATATAAGGGCATCAAGCCCGACATATATTTTTTAAAGTCATCAAAGAGGTCATACAAAACTGTGTAAAGTTCCTCCATGTTTATAGCAGTCATGCTGTCTGGGTATACACCGGGGGTGTTAATTCTCATAGGAGGCATATCCTAATGGTCTGGATCCAGTCTGAGATGATATGAACTCAGCAAAAACATAATTAATGCTTACTTGATACATTAATTTCTTACATGGTGGTGAGAGTCCACATTCCATTACTCATGGGAATTACTAATCTCTACCACTAAGAGTAAGCAAAAATTTCCAAACCCCAAGAGCCCAATAGAACCACTCCCACCTCACGCATACCTCGGCCTATTGTATGGCCAAGCAAAGTGAGGCTACGAAAAAGGAATAAGATTGGGTGCCATTGACTCTCAACATCATGAAAGAAATTAATTTATCAGGTAAGCATAAATTATGTTTTATTTCATACAGTTAGTAAGAGTCCATGATCCATTACTCCTGGGAACTAATACCCAAGCTGTGTAGACCACAAGTAATAAAATAAAGGGAGGGATTTAAAAACATTTTTTTTCACTGAGAATTTAAATCCACAACCCCAATATTTTTTTAATGCACTTAAAATTAATCATACAGGCAAAAAATCAAACAGACAGCTGCCTGAAGAAGCTTCCTACTAGGGATGTGCATTAGTTTTCGGAAGTATGAAAGAAAATAATGAAAATGTCATTTTTTTTTATATTCTTTGCATAGCGAAAATGAAAACATCCGAAACCGAAAATGTAACGAAAAAGATAATAAATGTGCATTATTTTCTATTGCGTTTTCGGATGCTGCTTTTATGATGCAGGCAGGCTTTAGCCAATGAATGAAAACCAGGAAGAAGCATTGAATAGATTGACAAGTTCTATTAGACTGTCAGTGGAAGCATTTGACATTTTTTGACCATTTACGATTCTGAGGGGGAAAGATTGATGTCATAGGGGCCGATTTAATACGCTGTCGGCATTTAATATTACACAAGCAGTTCTGGTGAACTGCTTGTGCAATGCCGCCCCCTGCAGATTAACGGCCAATCGGCCCCTAGCAGGGGGTGTCAATCAACCCGATCGTACACGATCGGGCAGATTGCAGATCGCAGCCTCAGAGGAGGCGTATGAGTAAAGGAGCACTGGTCTTAAGACCGCTGCTTCTTAACGCCTGTTTCTGGCAAGCCTGACACAGTGCCTGCTTTAAAGAGAGATTAGATTAGAATATACCAGCACCTTGTGTGTTATTAATATATTTATCTCATCTACATACATATATATTTACATTTTAGATATTTTTATCTGCAGGACAGCAGATTAGTTGTAATGTTCAAGAGTTTTTAAATTGTGAAATATTTCATTTTAAAAAGTTAGTATAACAGTTTAGTAGTTCATTTGCAGTTAGTGTCTCTTAAAGGGGACATTTTTGTTTTCAGTACTAACAATAATTTAAAAAAAACAAGTTCTCTGTTTTATTGTTTTTTTTTACTATGTTTATTAATTACCTTTGAATACATTTTTTAGTTTTACCAAAAATGCAGTACACAAAATTTAGATGTATAAATAAAAGGATAAGTTTAAAAATTAGATAGAATGACAAAACTAAAGCTAATACCGCTGATTACAATATACAGTATCCCAGAAAAGTGAGTACACCCCTCACATTTTTGTAAATATTTTATTATAACTTTCATGTGACAACACTGAGGAAATGACACTTTGCTACAATGTAAAGTAGTGAGTGTACAGCCTGTATAACAGTGTAAATTTGCTGTCCCCTCAAAATAACAACACACAGCCATTAATGTCTAAACCGTTGGCAACAAAAGTGAGTATACACCTAAGTGGAAATGTCCAAATTGGGCCCAATTAGCCATTTTCCCTCCCCGGTGTCATGTGACTCGTTACAAGGTCTCAGGTGTAAATGAGGAGCAGGTGTGTTAAATTTGGTGTTATCGCTCTCACACACTCTCATACTGGTCACTGAAAGTTCAACATGGCACCTCATGGCAAATAACTCTCTGGGGATCTGAAATACAGAATTGTTGCTCTACATAAAGATGGCCTAGGCTATAAGACGATTGCATCCTGAAACTGAGCTGCAGCACAGTGGGCAAGACCATATGGCTGTTTCACAGGACAGATTCCACTCATACTAGGCCTTGCCATGGTCGA
Organism: Bombina bombina; assembly: GCF_027579735.1. Classification (NCBI taxonomy): domain Eukaryota; kingdom Metazoa; phylum Chordata; class Amphibia; order Anura; family Bombinatoridae; genus Bombina; species Bombina bombina. The sequence continues at coordinate 486,367,277 of NC_069502.1, read as the reverse complement.
CCAAAGAAGTTGAGTGCACGTGCTCAGCATCATATCCAGAGTTTTTTTTGGGGAGATAGACATATAAGTGCTGCCAGCATTGCTGCAAAGGTTGAAGGGGTGGAGTGTCAGTGCTTAGACCATACGCCGCACACTGCATCAAATTGGTCTGCATAGCTGCCGTCCCAAAAAGAAGCCTCTTCTAAAGATGATGCACAAGAAAGCCTGCAAACAGTTTGCTGAAGACAAGCAGACTAAAGACATGAATTAATGGATCCATGTCCTGTGGTCCGATGAGACCAAGATAAACTTATTTGGTTCAGATGGTTTCAAGCGTGTGTGGCGGCAACCAGGTGAGGAGTACAAAGACAAGTGTGTCTTGTCCTACAGTCAAGCATGGTGGTGGGAGTGTCATGGTCTGGGCTTGCATGAGTGCTGCTGGCACTGGGGAGCTACATTTCATTGAGGGAACCATGAATGCCAACATGTACTGTGACATACTGAAGCAGAGCATGATCTCCTCCCTTCGGAGACTGGGCCACAGGGCAGTATTCCAACATAACGACCCCAAACACACCTCCAAAATGACCGCTGCCTTGCTAAAGAAGGTGATGGACTGGCCAAGCATGTCTCCAGACCTAATTCCTATTGAGCATCTGTGGGGTATCCTCAAATGGAAGGTAGGGGAGCACAAGGTCTCTAAAATCCACCAGCTCCATGATGTCGTCATGGAGGAGTGGAAGAATACTCAAGTGGCAACCTGTGAATCTCTGGTGAACTCCATGTCCAAGAGGGTTAAGGTAGTGCTGGAAAATAATGGTGGCCACACAAAATATTGACACTTTGGGCCCAATTTGGACATTTCCACTTAGGGGTGTACTCACTTTTGTTGCCAACGGTTTAGACATTAAAGGCTGTGTGTTGAGTTATTTTGAGGGGACAGCAAATTTACACTGTTATACAGGCTGTACACTCACTACTTTACATTGTAGCAAAGTGTCATTTCTTCAGTGTTGTCACATGAAAAGATATAATAAAATATTTACAAAAATGTGAGGGGTGTACTCACTTTTGTGGGATACTGTATATAAAATGGCAAAAATCTGCACTGTAGCTCAAAAGGAAAAGTTTAGTTAAAAACTAAATTTTCTAATGAAATTAGTTTTAAACAAATGTGACTGAAAATGAACTGAAAACAAAATTTTATTTTTAATGAAATGAAAATTTCAGAAGAAATTTGCACATCTCTACTTCAAAATGAAAGAATTTTGTAAAAGTATCCAAAGAAGACCAAGTAGCTGCCTTGCAAATCTGGTCAACTGAAGCCTCATTCTTAAAAGCCCAAGAAGTTGCAACTGACCTAGTAGAATGAGCAGTAATGTGCTGCAGTGGAGGCTGAAGTGCCTCCAAGCAAGCTTTCTAAATCAAAAGTTTTAACCAAGAGGCCAAAGAAACTACAGAATTTTTTTTTAACCTGTTCCAGGACAAGCAAAATGAACAAACAAACTAGAAGATTGTCTAAAATCCTTATTAGCATCAATGCAATATTTCAATGCCCTAACAATGTCCAAAGAATGCAAACATCTCTCTGTTGTTCCATCTTACGGCCCCATGTATCAAAAGACATGCAGAGAGCTTCTAAACTTGAGAAGCAGTCCGCACACCTTTGTCGCATATGGGCAGCGGATATGTTTGTCCACTGGCCCGTATGCAGCATTACACACTCTGCTGAGTGTATAACTCGTGTGACCAATCAGCAGAAGAAATTGCCAAATGAAATAACACTTTCCAAGAAAATAGTTTCATTTCCACCTTATGCATAGGTTCAACAGGAGGAGCCTGCAAAACCCTTAACACCAAGTAATGATTCTATGGAGAAGAAATTGGCTTGATTACAGGTTTAATATGTACCAGAACATAAACAAATTTGCCCCTTTAGAGAGCTGGCAGATAGGCCCTTTTCTATACCATTCTGTAAGAACTGCAAAATCCTAGGAATTCTGAAAGAATGCCAAGACAAAACATGATCTACACACCAAGATATAAAGACCTTCCAGACCTTGTGATAGATTCTCTTAGTTACAGGTTCATGAGCCTGAATCAAGTTTTCAATCACAGAATCAGAGTAACCCCTAAATCAAATTACTAAACCTTCAATTTCCATGGCATCAAGTTCAAAGACTTAAGATCTGGATGGAAAAAATAGACCTTGAGACAGAAGGTCTGACTGCAGAGGCCAGGGAGGGCAGCTGGACATCTGAATCAGATCTTTATATAGGGTTGCCACCTCAGTCATGTTTTCCTGGACACTTATGAGTTACACATTATGCAGGTTGTGCAAGGAGGAATATGAATAGTGCATATAAATAGAGCTATCCAGAAACACAATACGTGTTCCCTCCTGCACACCCTGCAGCATGTGTAACTCATAACAGTCGGGGAAAACATGGCTGAAGTGGCAACCCTATCTGCATACCAAATATTGCGAGGTTATGCTGGGGCAATTAGATTTCTCTAGGCTAATCTTGGAAATCACTCTGGAAAGAAGTACCATAGGAGGAAAGAAATAAGCAAGCTGAAAAGACCAAGGAACTAGAGCTTCCACTAACTCTGCCTGAGGATCCCTGGACCTCACAAAGTACCTGGGAAGTTTGTTGATCAAACGAGAGGCCCTCAGATCTATTTCTGGTAGACCCCAAAGATCCACAATCTGATGTAGAGATATATGACCAAGAAAGTCTGTCTCCCAGTTGTTCACACCTGGAATATGAATCGCAGGGACTAGACAGGAATTGGTTTCTGCCCATGAGAGAATTTGAGACATCTTCATCTTTGCTTGGGAACTGTGAGTTCCCCCATGATGGTTAACATAAGCTACTGCGACATTGTCTATTGAAAAGAGAGTCTAATCTCCATTTTTAGAGGCCAAACTTGAAAATTATAGTATAATTTCTGCACTATTAATGCATACAAAGCTGAGAGGCCTCATATGAAAATGGAATTGCATCTGAAGCTGCAATCATGAGACCTAGGACTTCCACACAAAGAGCAACTGAGGGAAAATAGAGAGGCTGAAGGTTTAGACAAGCCGACACCAATTTTAACCTTCTTTGCTCTGTTAGAGAACGACTCATGGAGACTGAACATATGTGAAAACCCAAAGTTACCTTTGTCTACCACAGAACTTTTTGGAAAATTGATCCCGAAACCATGCTGTTGAAGAAAACAGCATGAGTCTGTTGTTGTGAGATTCTGCTAAAGGAAAAGACGGAGCTTGAACCAAGATGGCATCTAGGTATGGAAACACTGAAAAAACCTAAGCTCCAATTACAGACAAAAGGGCACCTATTATTATTATTATTATACTTTATTTATGAAGCGCCAACATACTCTGCAGCGCTGTCCATGGATACAATTAATTTAAATAAAACAATACAAGACTTGTAAGAGACAGGACAAAATTTACAAACACATACAGGAGGGATTGAGGGTCCTCTTCCCATGGGAACTTACAATCTAAAAGCTTTGTGAATATTCTTGGAGCTGTAGCCAGACCAAATGGTAGAGCAACAAACTGAAAATGCCTGTGTTGACAGGAAAACCTCAGAAACTGGAAATGTTCTTTGTGAATTGGAACATGAAGGTAAGTATCCTTAAAATCTATTGTGGATATATAATGACCTTGCTGAACAAAAGACAGAAAAGTCCAAATAGTTTCCATTTTGAAAGTTGGAATCCTTACAAACTTGTTCAGATATTTCAGTTTCAGAAGTTGTCTGAAAGTACTTTCCTTGTTTGGAACAAAGAAGAGATTTGAAAAAAACTCATTCCCTGTTCTTGCAAAAGAACTGGAACAATAACTCCTATATAGGGATGGGCGAATGTGTAAATTTTCGAATTTCGAATGTAGAACGAATGTTATTACCGAAATTCGAATTCTAAATCCGAATCTCGATAAGAACGAACATTCTTAAAAATTTGAAAATCGAATGTTATCTACAGTTTTCGAATGTCACTTTCGAATTTGAATGTTTATAATTATATCGAATGTCCACATTCAAAATTTCGAATTTAACATTCTATTTAACAAATACTATTCAGAAGTTCAATAGTTCATGTGGTAGGGCGGGAATCTAGTAAATTGATACATAATAGATACAAATATATAATTTCGAATGTTTCCATATAGAATATTGCATAATTCGAATATTACATTTAAAGAAAGCATTAGAAATACTATTACAAACATATAAATTCGAATTTTTCGAATTCGAATATAAATTCGAATTCGAATATTGCATAATTCGAATATTACATTTAAAGAAAAAGCATTAGAAATACTATTACAATCTAAATTCGAATTTTCCGAATTTGAATACACGTATTGCATAATTCGAATATTACATTTAAAGAATAAGCATTAGAAATACTATTACAATCTAAATTCAAATGTTTCGAATTTGAATATTGCATAATTCGAATATTACATTTAAAGAAAAAGCATTAGAAATACTATCACAATCTAAATTCGAATTTTTCAAAAATAATATTTTGAAATATAATCGTAAAATTCGAAACCGAACATTCGAAAATCGAATGTTAGAATGTTATGTAAACATTCGAAATTCGATTCGAACGAATGAATGTGTTAAAATTTGTGCCGTTTTTCGAATGTTACGAAACATTCGCCCATCCCTACTCCTATAGCTTCCAGATCTAAGACAACCTTGAAAAATGCTTGAGCTTTTAAAGGATTCCCTGGAACATTGGACAGAAAAAAACCTTCCACTGGGAGGCTTTGTTCTGAATTATATTTGATATCTCTGAGAAACAATATTCAAAACCATGGGGTCTGAAACAGACTGAAACCAACCCCCTGAAAGAGACTTAATAGGCCCCTGTGATAACTTCTGGATTGGGGGCCGCATCTTCATGTAGTTTTGATAGTAGGGATAGATTTCTTACCTTGCTCTCCAGACTGAACCAGAGGTGTCTTGTTATTGAGCAGAGAATTTATCCTTATGTTCCTTATTCTTATGAAAGGAATGAAAACAATAAGAAGTTTTAGATTTACCTCTAGACTGTTCTGAAGAAGAAAAGTCCCTTTACCACCAGTAACAGTAGATATAAAAGAATCTAAATCAGAACCAAACAACTTCTTCCCCTGAAAGGAAAGAGATAATAATCCAGATTCTAACACCATTTCACCAGACCAGGATTTAAGCCAAAACTGTCCCTCATCGGCTAAGCCCGCTATAGAAGGGGCTTAGCCGATGAGGAACAGTTTTGGTGCTCCATCTGTGAATGACTGGTTAAAGGGATAGTAAAGTCCAAATTAAACTTTCATGATTCAGATAGGGCATGTCATTTTAAACAACTTTTTAATTTACTTTTATCATCAAATTTGCTTTGTTTGCTTGTTATTCTTAGTTGAAGGCTAACACTAGGTAGGCTCATATGCTAATTTCTAAGCCATTGAAGGCTGCCTCTAATTTTAATGTATTTGACAGTTTTTCACAGCTAGAGGGCATTAGTTCATTTGTTTCATATACATAACATTGTGCACATGCACGTAAAGTTATTTAAGGAGTCAGCACTAATTGCCTGAAATGCAAGTCTGTCAAAATATCTGAGATAAAGAGGAACTCAGCAGAAGCTTAGATAAAAGGCAATTACAGAGGTAAAAAGTATATTTCTTTAATAGTGTTGGTTATGCACAACTGGGGAATGGTAAATAAAGGGATTCTCTATATTTTTAAACAATACCATTTTTGGTATCTACTATCCCTTTAAATTGATATTAGTACGGTGCATGTTTGACAGTTATTGTCTATAGTAGGTTATGATACCAATACCACAATCAATATAATTGCACATACCCGTTTATCTCTACCACCTCCACTAAGGAGATAACCTAACTACCTTTGCCAACTACAAAGAAAACTTAGTTGAACCCCTTATTTCAGTGTTTTTTCGGACACTTAGAATATACATAGCTAAATTACATTGGTAATCGCTCAGCTCTGAGCGAAAGGTAACACCTCCACACAGTCTTCTTTTCTAATTAATTCTGCAGAGTTTTAAGTGTTTTTAATTGGTATGAGTGAGTTTTGATTCTGTCAATAAAGTTTACAGAGTGAATGGTTATGTAGTATCACACTTATATGCCATAATAATATATATTAACTACTCCACATAAATTGTTGTGTCAGGGTAGGCAACTCATTTTATCTTGCAACTCATTTTTTTGTGAGTCTTTCTAGTGCTTTTACCCCTCATATAAGTGCTTAATAGGATGTATACACCATTATTGCACTTGTGCATCTCTTTATTAACCTTTCAAACAGATTTAGGGACAAAGTCAGACTGCTCAAGTATATAGCAAAGAAATGCAATAAACACTATGGGGCCAATTTATCATGTTGCGAGCAGACATGATACGATGTAGCGTATCATGTCCGTCGCACATCGATAAATGCTGACAGCAAGCAGTTCTTGTGAACTGCTTGTGCAATTCCACCCCCAGCAGATTCTTGGCCATAGCAACATAGGTCCACAGCACCAAATCACAAGGAAAAAAAACTTGTCTTTATATCATTTATTGAACTTTTAGCTTACACAAAGCATGTAGGCACACAGCAGCAAAAGCAACGTTTCGGGTTATTCACCCTTAATCATGCAGATTCGTGGCCAATTGGCCGCTAGCAGGGGGCGTCAATCAACTCGATCGTATTCTATCAGGTTGATTTCTGTCCACTGCCTCAGAGCAGGTGGACAACTTATGGAGCAGTGGTCTTTAGCCGCAGCTTCATAACTTTTGTTTCCGGCAAGCCTGGAGGCTCGCGCGGAAACAGGGGCCTCAAGCTTCATTCAGAGCTTGATAATTTGGCCCCTATAACCGATTTAAAAAGCTTAAGTAATGGAAATCACTTTTTAAATAAACTCACAGGTAGAATGCATGCTAAGCCAATTGCAAAACAAACTAGGAGACATTAACATAACATCTAAAGGCAGATAACACTCATCAAAAAGCAAGAATGCATTAAACCTTTAAGGACACAGCTTTCAGTTTGCTCAATTGTTTTATGACGGAAAAATTCCGTCATATGTCCTTAAGAGGTTAAAAAAACAAAAACTAACAGATTAAAGGAATTCAAAGCAAAAAAACCTGACGTGCACATAGCCGAGGCGAAAATATGCAAACTTGACATGCGTAAAACTGGACAGCGTGTGTGTATATACAGCTCTGGAAAAAAATTAAGAGATCACTGCAAAATTACCAGTTTCTCTGGTTTTACTATTTAAAAGTATGTGTTTGAGTAAAATGAACATTTTTGTTTTAAATCTATAAACTACTGGCATTTCTACCAAATTCAAAATAAAAATATTGTCGATTAGAGCATTTATTTGCAGAAAATGACAACTGGTCAAAATAAAAAATTCAGTGTTTTTCATACCTTGATTAATGCAAAGAAAACAAGTTCATTTTCATTTTTAAACTACAAAATACTAATGTTTTAATATTTCGTGAAATAACCCTGATTTTCAATCACAGCTTTCATGCCACCAGTCTTTCACATTGCTATTGGATGACTTTATGCCACTCCTAGCGCAAAAATTCCATCAGCTTGGCTTTGTTTGATGGCTTGTGACTATTCATCTTCCTCTTGATCACATTTCACAGGTTTTCAATGGACTTCAGATCTAGAGATTGGGCAGGCCATGACAGGGTGTTGATCTGGTGGTCCTCCATTCACACCTTGATTGACCTGGCTGTGTGGCATGGAGCATTTTCCGGTGGGAGAAAACAATCCTCAGAGTTGGGGAACATTGTCTGAGCAGAAGGAAGCATGTTTTCTTCCAGGATAACCTTGTACGAGGCTTGATTCATGCAGCAACAAAGATACATTTCAAAGCTCTTAGACCTGCCTTATCCTGGTATAAAACAAGATAAGAAGGCTCACAAGAAAGAGCAGACAACTCAAACTCTTCTAGCAAAAGATATTGCTAAAAGAAACAAAACATTTTAAGACAAAACCTTAATATCCAAATTGTAAAAGGGTTTAAAAGTAGATACCTGCAAAATTCTTAAACCAAATTAAGGTGCCAAAGAGGAGAAATTGGTTTAATCACTGGCTTAATTCTGACTAAAGCTTGAACAAAACTCTAAACGTAAGGAAGCTTAATAATTTTCTTGTGAAACAATGCAGAAAGAGCCAAGGTCTGACCCTTTAAAGAGCTAGCAGATAAACCCATATCCAAATCACCTTGAAGAAATTGGAGAATTCTAAATCAATGCCAGCTAAAACCTTGTTTTTACCACCATGAAAGAAAAACCTTTCAAACTTTGTAATATTTCTTGTCACAGGTTTATGGACCTGAATTAAGGTTTCTATTACAGAATAAGAAAGACTTGGGCATTCAATCTCAAAGTCATCAAGTTGAGAGACTTGGGATCTTTATGAAAAGGAACCTTGAGATAGAAGGTTGTGGCATAGAGGAAAAGACCACAGAAGAAAACTAAACATTTGCACCAGATCCGCAAACCAAGTTCAGCAAAGCCAAGATTAAGCAATTAGATTGGTAATAAAGAGGTTAAAACCCATGGCCCTTGTTGGACTTGTAGCACCTCTGGATTTCCCTTTGTAGTTGAGGTTTGTAAGATTCCAGATCTAAGACTTACTGAAAATGCTTTTACCTTTTCAGGGTCCCTTGGAACATGAGACAAAAGAAACCTTCCCAAGAAAGGCCTTAATTTGAAACCTATTTTGTATCCCTGGGACACTATATTTAGAACCTATGGATCTAAAAAAAGATTCTGGTAGTGAGCCCTTTCTCAGGAGCCCGTTTCTCAATCTATGGATTATTGGCCGCAACTTCATGCCATCTTGGTAGGAGAAGGCGGCTTTTTTTATTTAGCCTTGTTCTTATCCTGAGGGAGAAAAGCTTCCCTCCCTCAAGTCACAGTAGAGATACTGGCATCAAGATCAGGTTAAAAAAAAATCTTTCCCTGAGAAGGAAGATAAAAAAAGTCTAGATTTTGAAACCATGTCAGCTGACCATGATTTAAACCACAAGGCACTTCTGGTCAAAACTGCTAAAGCCATATTTTTAACAATCTGAATAACATCAACTATAGCATTACAAATGAAAGCTTTAGCTGAACTTAGAAATTTCAAGCAATGTTAACAATTTTCATCAATAGAATCATCTGACAACTGCTCAAATAAAAAAAATGTCAAACCAAAGAGTAGAAGCTGCTGCAACACAAGCGATACTGATCGCTGGCTAAAAAAGAAAACTTGCTTCATGAAAAGCCTTTTTATGAAAGGACTCCAACTTCCTTTCCATGTGGACTTTTAAAGAAGTAATATCCTATAAAGGAATAGTAGTGCATTTAGCTAAAGTAGAAATAGTACCATCTACCTTTGGAATAGTTCCCCAAAGTTCAATACTAGAAGCAGGTAAAGAAAACATCCGGAATGGGAACGAGATACATTCAGTTCAATGGTGATTAGACAGCGTGCTTGTGAACTGCTTAATGAAGCCAAGACCCGATCAGAAGAGCCTGGAGAGGAGACCAGGTAAGTCCAACTTTGAAAGCAAAAATCTCTCAAAGCTTTTGTTTTTGAAAGCTGCCGCTAAGATAATGTTATATAATTCTGCACTATGTGCAGAATTATATAACATTATTTTTTAAGTTTACTGTCCCTTTAAGCATAAAAGAGGAGGCATCTGAGTCCTGATCAGAAAGACACCAGAAAAGATTTTACCCTCAGATAATTTTGAGTCAGATTCTGAAACATTGAGAAACTGCTTAGCTGATTTGATCTTATTTGATTCAGAAATGCTAAAAGGTAAGTTGTCAGAAACAGACCTCTTGCTCTTAATTGTAGAGAGGCATAGCCGCCAGCATCTCAGAAATAGTTTTGAGTGCACAAAATCCTTAAATACTAGAGCAAAATCTGAAGAACTCTCCTGTATAGAGCAAACAGATGGAGGACAGATTCATCTAGAGACAAGAGCAGCATTTGACTGTTTAAAATGCATAAGGTGATCCATACAAGGGTTGCAAACCTGAGCAGGGGGAGATACAGAAATAAACTTGCAAACAACAAGAAATTGTTCAGAGGGTCTACCCTCTAAAGGATCAATGTTTAAAGTAAAGTTCCAGCATGGTCCATCATACAGGAAACAAAAAACACAAACAAAACCAAGATAATAAATGTGGGAGACAAAATACAACATATACAGTCAGGGATTTAAGCTGAAAAATCTGTGACACCGAAATTGAGCAAAGTACAAAATGCAGTGAAAACCCTCTAAAAAATATATGAAAATGAACAAAATCTGGAAAAAAATAACTCCCATGCTAACGTCAAGGAACTTGACGGGAACGCAGATCAAATGCTTGAGGGGGCAGTAGAACCAGTGTGCACTAATAAAAATAAGGCCAATGTGTGCTACATAGAACAGAAAAAAAAGACTATAAAGGTTGACACGCTATTCGTCCAAAAATTAATGAAAAGCTGATGTATGCTACTAAAGAAAAGCCAATGTGTGCTTACTACAAAAAAGGTGCCAGAGAAAATGCAAAGCAAACAAACTCTAATGCGTGCAAACACACCAGAGCACCAAAAAAAAGATGTGTGCTAAACATATATAAAAATACTAGGAGGCACTTATATATTGCCCAAAATTGTATGTTATAAAAAATGTGTGTGTAACAAGATGTCCCCTGGCTATGATGTACCTTAACCTACTAATAGCATGAGGGCTATGTGAGTGCAATATGTGACCACTTACCTGACAAGCACCCACTCTATTGTTACCAGCTTCAGAAGAAAACTGTTCCCAGTAGATAGCCCATCCAGTGCTGTACGAGTGACAGCAGAGGATCTAAATATGGAGTATATAAAAGACCCAACAGGAGGAGGCTAAGGGACTAGTTCCCATTACACCTGTGTCAGGCTTGTGACTAACTACTCACTGGGAGTGATTATGTCACTACTTAAAACTCCCAGCTGTCCCAAGTAGCAGCTCTTTGACCGGAAATAGGCTTTAAATAGATCTGAAGACCTCTCTCAACGAAGAAACTGGAGCAGCTCAATTCTTCACCTTCCACCTGTGGAGGCAATGATAAGACTGGTTTACCAGGGAGGTGGTTGGGCTTAAGTGCTCTTGGAGTTTTGGATTCTTTGCCTCCTCCTAGTGGCCAGGAGTGTGGAATTTCCAGGAGTACTAACTCATTGACTTTCACCACCTTTATGAAATAAATATTGTTCAAACTTGGTAAATTAACATGTGAATTGTGATTCCCCTATGTTCATAAATGCATAAATTAACCACTAAAAATGTAGAACAAGAGTTTGTTACAAATAAGTGATTTGTGTGTAACATTTAGTAGAATTTACCCATCTTATTTTAAAAAAAATTGTACTCAAACATTAAAAATGTCTGTTTTCTGGACTTTCTGCCAAACAACTGTTATATAATGCTTGCTAAATTGCAGTGGTTTGCTAAATAAACCAATAATTTAAGAATAAACTGAAAATCACATATTATAGTAACACCAACCATTTTGTATTTTTACATGTACCCCATTGTTTAAGCTTTTGATAAGTGAAGCTTTACTTTGTTAATAATGTATATTTGGCAAGATACACACAGGGCAATGGTTGTAAATAGAAATGGCTGAGATAATTATACTTCTAAAACAGTATTTTACTTCTAACACAATCATTCTATTTGTACAACCCACATACATTACATTCTGTTTATTTTCCACATTTAGCATCATTTGGTTCTAGGCTCATGCAAGTTAATTAGTACTTTCCTTTCTTATTTTAATATTGATGTATTAGAAATAAGGCTAAGATGCTTTAAAAGGGACACTGAACCCAATTGTTTTCTTTCAGGATTCAGATAGAACATGCAATTTTAATCAACTTTCTAATTTACTCCTATTATCAATTTTTCTTCATTCTCTTGCTATCTCACAGGTAGATTACGAGTTGTGCGTTCGTCTTTCAATGCTGAAAAAATGGTAATTTCAGCGTTAAAACACAACATCAGTCCTGCAGTCGTAAAAATTATGTTTTTTCATGGGAATTCCATAGCGCTGCCATTGCGGTGAGGCTAAAAAGCTTGCGTTACACCCTATAGCGACAAAATCCGTACCATAGAGCAGTAGCTATGAGTTTTACGCAACAAAATCTGTTACGTAAAACTCATAACTAAAGAGTTACAAAGTGCACTAACACCCATAAACTACCTATTAACCACTAAACCGAGGCCCTCCCGCATCGCAAATACTATAATAAAGTTATTAACCCCTATTCCGCCTCTCCCCGACATCGTCATCACTATAATAAAGTTATTAACCCCTAAACCGCCGCCCTCCCACATCGCAAACACTATTTCATTATTATTAACCCCCTAATCTGCCGTTCGCCCACATCGCCTTCACTATACTAAAGTTATTAACCCCTATTCCGCCGCTCAGCGACACCACTATAATAAACCTATTAAATCCTAAACCACAAGCCCCCCACAACGAAATATACTAAATTAAACTATTAACCCCTAAACCGAAAGCCCGCCACATCACAATAAACTAAATTAAACTAGTAACCCCTAAACCTAACACCCCCCTAGCTTTATATTAAAATTACAATTTCCCTATCTTAAATTAAATTTTACCTGTCAAATTAAAAAACTAAGTTTAAACTAACAATTAAACTAATATAACTATTAAACTAAAATTAAACTACCAATTAATGAAAACTAAAATACACATTTAAAAAAAATACAGATACAAAATTACATAGTATCTAATTACAAAAAATAAAAATTACTAAATTAAAAAAAAATTTTTTTTTTATCAAAAATAAAAGAAATTAAACCTAATCTAATAGCCCTATAAAAATAAAAAGCCCACCCAAAATTAAAAAAAAAACCATGCCTACAATAAACTACCAATAGCCCTTAAAAGGGCCTTTTGTGGGACATTGCCCCAAAGAAATCAGCTTGTTTACCTATAAAAAAAACACAAAGACCCTCCAACAGTAAAAGCCACCACTCAACTAACCCCCCAAAATAATAAACCTAACAAAAACCTAAGCTACCCATTGCCCTAAAAGGGGCATTTGTATGGGCATTGCCCTTAAAAGGGTATTCAGCTATTTTGCTTGCCCTGAAAAGGGCATTCAGCTCTTTTAAGAAAAACCCAAACCCTTAACTAAAAAAAAAACTCACCCAAAAAAGTTTTAAAAATCCTAACACTAACCCTCGAAGATCCACTTACAGTTCCTGAAGTCCGGACATCCAGGCTGTGGTGGCGCGGAGCAGGTCCATCCTGAAGACATCCAGCATGGAGCATCCTCTTCATACGGTCACCGCCATATACTGAATCTTCAATGCAAGGGAGCCTTTTCAAAATGGCGCCCCTTGCATTCCTATTGGCTGATTTGATTTTGGAAAGGATTTTGGAAAGGATGAGAGCTAGTGAAATCAGCCAATAGAATTTCAGTAGCACTGATCCTACTCATCCTAATCAGCCAATAGGAAATGCAAGGGACGCCATTTTGTAAAGGCTCCCTTGCATTGAAGATTCAGTATACGGCCGTGACTGTATGAAGAGGATGCTCCGTGCCTGATGTCTTCAGGATGGACTCGCTGATGCTGCCGGGATGAAGATAGAAGACGCTGCCTGAAAGGATGAAGACCTCGCCGCCTGGATGGATGAAGACCTCTCGCCGCCTGGATGGATGAAGACTTCTCGCCGCCTGGATGGATGAAGACCTCTCGCCACCTGGATGGATGAAGACCTCTCGCCACCTGGATGGATGAAGACCTCTCGCCGCCTGGATGGATGAAGACCTCTCACCGCCTGAATTTAGTATTTTTTGTAATTAGATACTTTGAAATATTTATAGTAGTGTTAGTTTTTTTTTTTTAATGTGTATTTTAGTTTTCTTTAATTGGTAGTTAGTTTAATAGTTATATTAGTTTAATTGTTAGTTTAAACTTAGTTTTTTTTAATTTGACAGGTAAGTTTTAATTTAAGATAGGGAAATTGTAATTTTAATATAAAGTTAGGGGGGAGTTAGGTTTAGGAGTTACTAGTTTAATTTAATATATTTCGTTGTGGGGGGCTTGCGATTTAGGGGTTAATTGGTTTATTATTGCGGCGGCGGTGTTGGGAAACGGCGGAATAGGGGTTAATGAATTTTCATAGTGGTGGCGATGTTGGGAGTGGCAGATTAGGGGTTAATAACATTATGTAGGTATTGGCGATGTTGGGGGCGGCAGATTAGGGGTGTTTAGATGTGGATTTTATGTTAGGGTGTTAAGTTACGTAACGTTTAAACCTATTTCTTCAGACATTAATGGGGCTGTGTTACGGAGCTTCTCATTCCGCGATCAAAGGTGTTTTTTTTTCTAACACGCTCTCCCCATTGATGTCTATTAGGAGAAAGCCTGCATGAGCATGTCAAAACAGCGCTTGTATTTTGTGCGGTATGGAGCTCAACGCAACCATATCGTACGCACAAGCCTGCTGTTTGAAAACTTGTAATGGCAGCGTTTTGTTGCATTCGTTAAATACCCTCTATAGCGCAAAACTTTTAATCTACCTGTTAATTTGAAAAGCAAGAATGTAAGATTAGAAGCCGGCCCATTTTTAGTTCACAACCTGGGTTTTCCTTGCTGATTGGACAGCACCAATAAACAAGTGCTTTCCAGTGGCTGAACCAAATATTGGCTGGCTCCTTAGCTTAGATGCCTTTTTCAAATAAAGATAGCAAGAGAACGAAGAAAAATTGATAATAGGAGTAAATTAGAAAGTTTCTTAACGTTGCATGCTTATCTGAATCATGAAAGGAAACGTTTGGGTTTATCGTTAAGCTCACAAAGAGATACGCAACTAATTTCTTTAACATGGTCTAAGAACAAAAATGTGCAGTAATACAGAGATGACTCACAGAGGCTATTGTGTTAGATTGGGATATATATATAAAATCTTGTCTTTTGTAACCTTTACTATATTTACAATAAGGTTCTGGATTCTCAATATAGAACCATATAAGTTCTGGTGGATTCTGAACTTGTTACTTTTTCCATAAGATATAGTTAAAGGAAAAAGTAAATTAATATTTCATGATTCAGATAGAGCAAGTCATTTTAAGCAACTTTTCAATTTACTTCCATTATCAAATTGTGCATAATCTTTATACATGCACACTTTCTGAGGTACCAGCTCCAAATGAGCATGTACAAGAGTTCACAGTATATATGTATATGCATTTTGTGCCATTCGTCTGCATAGAAACTAGACAAATGGCCAAGTAACAAAATTTTCATGTTTGTTAGTCACAGCCGTGAACACGGGAAAGGGCCAAAGTAGCTGAGATAGTTTGACAAATCAGCTCACTCATTTGCAGTGATGTACAGGGGGTCTGACATTAATGTGTACAACTTCCCCTGTCCAATCCTGACAGAGTATTACTAAATGATTGATGTGAGGGCCAGCAAGTCAGGCATTAAATGTTACAGAGGCTTGTCCAATTAACTTTTCAACCTAGCATAGGGAAGTGGGAATCTAAGTGAACATCTGCCATATTTAATCATTTTCACTTCAGCTTCTGAATATTGCAGTTGTGTGTCCTGTTTTTTTTTGTGCATCAGATTTTTCTTGTACTTCGGAGAGCAGGGATTTAACCTTTTTACTAGTTTAGTGTTAAAGAGTTGTAGCTTATATATATATTGCAGTGGGGCATGACTGGGACCAGTAGGTAGGTCACCTGCAATTATTGGTGGAAAAAAAGGTTGTAATTTAAGCCCTTTGAGCGCAGAATCAATTTTTTGTTACAGTGAGTGCATGACAGTTTAACTGACTGCACATTTATATTGCAGTGGGAGCACTGCTTGAACTGGTAGGTCTCTTGCATTTGCGGGGGGGGGGGGGGGGGAAGTTTTAATGTAACCCTTTGTTTGCAGAATCAAACAAATGTTTAGAGTGTATGCGTAGCAGCGTTTTGAAACTGCTGTGTGAAGTGAAGGAGAAAGCGCACCCTTGCTTCTGCTTGCGCTCTCTGTCTGGATACTGACACTACACCTTGGCACGTACACAAACCTTCACTATGCAGGGCTGGAGTTGAGCCTGGTGCTAACAATTAAGTTTAACAAGAAGGAGAACTAGAGATTAGGGAGAGTGTCCGTGTGGAGGATGTTTAGCGGATGTGGGGAAATTAATGACAACCTAAGGGAACTTCTCATCATAAAAAGCCTGCAAGAAAGCATCAGATTGTCTTGAATTTTATGAACTGACAGAGGAGTTAAGAGTGAGTTGGATTGAAAATAACTGATGTGGTAAGGAAAGCATCTGTGAAGATGAATTACTGTGCTTGTATTGTGTACATTTTTCTGTTTAAATAAAGCTACTTTTTAAAGGTTAAAAAAGGTGAAGTAGGCAGAGTCTCAAGAGATCAGAACTGGACTGTCTCATTCCTAAGCCGCCAGAGGAAAAGGACTGGTGGAGGAGGGAAAGTGTGCCGATTGTATGCAAATTATATCTATTGTGTTGTTGTTGGTTTACTTAAACTTGAGTGACAATCTATTGTGTCTCTAGGGGATTCCTTGCTCTGAGCTTTTGTGATGTTACCCTGGATATCATGCTAATAGCTGCCTTATTTACTCTATAAAGAGAAGCAAGCTCTCTGTCAGGGTACCGGGAGAAGAAAAAGGGTCTCAGATTAGTTTGAGAACACCTCTTTAATGATGAGTAGATCTGCACTGACTCATGGACTTTAACCATCTGATGAAAGAATTTTCACTTTTATGATTGGTGGTGCTGTCACAATCATCTTTCACTATGTATTTATTGTAGGATGCAGAATCTCCAACTGATCTGCACACCTTTTCTATAAGATGACTGAAGACACTGTGCTAAACTCCCATTGTACTCATTATACTGATAATTTAAAACATGGTATTTTGGCTCTCTCTTTTTGGGCCTGATGATCAAAAACTTGCCAGAATGGAAATAAATCACAACATTTTTGGGGGCTTTTTTGAGCATTATATTGTATGTGTTTCTTCGTTACATCCAGCACCCTGAACTTTGAGATAAACAGCTCTCAAGCTAAAATTTGCCTTTTTAACATTTGTTGAGAGACCTCACAGTACTGACAAGACCTTGTAGATGATCTCACCAGAGAGCTTTAAAATCACCAGGCCCTTAAGTCTGGCAAAATTCTATAAGATGCCTCGTCAGAATTATGAGACCCCTCAAGGATTGTTTTGAAGGCAATTTTTACTTTGGGAACTGTGTATCTCACTAATATGTTAGCCATAATATTTATGTAAAGGTCTTACAATTATTGTACTCCATAACTCTATACTTATGATTCATGTAAATTACTTCTATTATTGTACTCCATAACTGTATACTTAAAGGGACAGTTCACCCAAAAATGTTCTCCCATTTAAATTGTTCCCAATGATTCATTTTACCTGCTGGGGTGTATTAAATTGTTTACAAGTAGCTCCTTTACCCCAATTTTGACCTTTAAAATAGCTGATTTAGCCTGTGGTTTCCCAACCTATACTGAAAGTTTTGATACTGGAGTCTCAGCTATTAAATAGCCTAAGTAAACACAGCCAGCAGAAGAAATGACACTCACAGTGGGGTGCAGGATAGTTAAGTAATAACATAATAATTTTCCATTGTTCTCTCTAAGTATTGAGCTTTGGTTTTCCAGACAAATACAAGATAAGGAAGCAAGTGTGTGTACACACAGTGATAACATAATGAGATCTGATATTACCTGAAGCTCAACCCACTGTAATAGGCTGTGATTTAAAAGCACAAAATCAGCTACTTCATATACACAAATAAACCTGAAAATGCAATTTCTCATACATTTTATACTCTGCAGCTGGTATAACAAGTCATTGAAAATGCATTAATATAAAAACAATTTTACAGTGTACTGTCCCTTTAATGTTACAGCACTGCAAAATATGTTGGCCCTTTAAAAATAAACTATAATAGTAATAATAATGTTAGGGAATGTTTCTTTACAATATAATGCTCAGTAAAATAAGCTGATCATTTCTCTTAATGCTGGTAAATTTTTGAGAATCCAGCCCTTAAACATATAAACTACAATGTGTTATGTAGTTACAGATGTAACCAAAATTATTGGAACCCTTGCATTTTAAGAGAGAAACACAAACAAAGCATGACTGGAGTTTGCAAAAATGTATGTTGACAAGCCACGGTCCTCTTTTGGGAGAATGAACTTTGGGCAGACAAAATAAAAGTAGAGCTTTTTGACAAAAAACAACTACATGTTTACAGTAGGAAAAGGGAAGCTTTAAAAAAAAAAATACCATCCCTACTGTGAAACATAGAGGTGGCTCAGAGATCTTTTTGGGTTGCTTTTCTGCCTCCGGCACTGGGTGCCTAGAATTTGTGCAGGGCACAATGAAATTGAAAGACTATCAACGCATTCTGGAGCAAAACATACTGCACAGTGTAAGAAAGCTGTTTTTCAGTCACAGGTCATGAGTCCTCCAACAGGATAATGAACTGAAACATAGCTCAAAAAGCATCCAAAAATGGATGAGAAGAAAGCGTTGGACCATTCCGAAGTGACCAAAGTCCAGATATGAATCCCATTGAATATCTGTAGAAAGAGCTGAAACTCACAGTTGGGAAAAGGCACCCATCAAACCTGAGAGAACTGGAGCAGTTTGCTCAAGAAGACAAGGCCAAAGCCCAAGTCGTAAGTATAGAAATCTTATTCTGAGTTACAGAAAACGCTTGACTGCAGTTAGTCTCCAGAAGGCAGTGCTACAAAATATTAGGTTGAATACCAATATTTTTATCTGTGCCATTCTCACTTGTTTCACTGTTTTAAGTAATATGTGAAGCCATAAATTAAAAGTGAAGTTTCTGTTCTATTACATTTGTAATAATGAATGGTTGGATCCCAAATACTTTTGTCAATTTTTACATAGTTTACAGAAAATTTACTTTGAAATATTTATAGTAGTGTTAGTTTTTTTTTTTTAATGTGTATTTTAGTTTTCTTTAATTGGTAGTTAGTTTAATAGTTATATTAGTTTAATTGTTAGTTTAAACTTAGTTTTTTTTAATTTGACAGGTAAGTTTTAATTTAAGATAGGGAAATTGTAATTTTAATATAAAGTTAGGGGGGAGTTAGGTTTAGGAGTTACTAGTTTAATTTAATATATTTCGTTGTGGGGGGCTTGCGATTTAGGGGTTAATTGGTTTATTATTGCGGCGGCGGTGTTGGGAAACGGCGGAATAGGGGTTAATGAATTTTCATAGTGGTGGCGATGTTGGGAGTGGCAGATTAGGGGTTAATAACATTATGTAGGTATTGGCGATGTTGGGGGCGGCAGATTAGGGGTGTTTAGATGTGGATTTTATGTTAGGGTGTTAAGTTACGTAACGTTTAAACCTATTTCTTCAGACATTAATGGGGCTGTGTTACGGAGCTTCTCATTCCGCGATCAAAGGTGTTTTTTTTTCTAACACGCTCTCCCCATTGATGTCTATTAGGAGAAAGCCTGCATGAGCATGTCAAAACAGCGCTTGTATTTTGTGCGGTATGGAGCTCAACGCAACCATATCGTACGCACAAGCCTGCTGTTTGAAAACTTGTAATGGCAGCGTTTTGTTGCATTCGTTAAATACCCTCTATAGCGCAAAACTTTTAATCTACCTGTTAATTTGAAAAGCAAGAATGTAAGATTAGAAGCCGGCCCATTTTTAGTTCACAACCTGGGTTTTCCTTGCTGATTGGACAGCACCAATAAACAAGTGCTTTCCAGTGGCTGAACCAAATATTGGCTGGCTCCTTAGCTTAGATGCCTTTTTCAAATAAAGATAGCAAGAGAACGAAGAAAAATTGATAATAGGAGTAAATTAGAAAGTTTCTTAACGTTGCATGCTTATCTGAATCATGAAAGGAAACGTTTGGGTTTATCGTTAAGCTCACAAAGAGATACGCAACTAATTTCTTTAACATGGTCTAAGAACAAAAATGTGCAGTAATACAGAGATGACTCACAGAGGCTATTGTGTTAGATTGGGATATATATATAAAATCTTGTCTTTTGTAACCTTTACTATATTTACAATAAGGTTCTGGATTCTCAATATAGAACCATATAAGTTCTGGTGGATTCTGAACTTGTTACTTTTTCCATAAGATATAGTTAAAGGAAAAAGTAAATTAATATTTCATGATTCAGATAGAGCAAGTCATTTTAAGCAACTTTTCAATTTACTTCCATTATCAAATTGTGCATAATCTTTATACATGCACACTTTCTGAGGTACCAGCTCCAAATGAGCATGTACAAGAGTTCACAGTATATATGTATATGCATTTTGTGCCATTCGTCTGCATAGAAACTAGACAAATGGCCAAGTAACAAAATTTTCATGTTTGTTAGTCACAGCCGTGAACACGGGAAAGGGCCAAAGTAGCTGAGATAGTTTGACAAATCAGCTCACTCATTTGCAGTGATGTACAGGGGGTCTGACATTAATGTGTACAACTTCCCCTGTCCAATCCTGACAGAGTATTACTAAATGATTGATGTGAGGGCCAGCAAGTCAGGCATTAAATGTTACAGAGGCTTGTCCAATTAACTTTTCAACCTAGCATAGGGAAGTGGGAATCTAAGTGAACATCTGCCATATTTAATCATTTTCACTTCAGCTTCTGAATATTGCAGTTGTGTGTCCTGTTTTTTTTTGTGCATCAGATTTTTCTTGTACTTCGGAGAGCAGGGATTTAACCTTTTTACTAGTTTAGTGTTAAAGAGTTGTAGCTTATATATATATTGCAGTGGGGCATGACTGGGACCAGTAGGTAGGTCACCTGCATTTATTGGTGGAAAAAAAGGTTGTAATTTAAGCCCTTTGAGCGCAGAATCAATTTTTTGTTACAGTGAGTGCATGACAGTTTAACTGACTGCACATTTATATTGCAGTGGGAGCACTGCTTGAACTGGTAGGTCTCTTGCATTTGCGGGGGGGGGGGGGGAAGTTTTAATGTAACCCTTTGTTTGCAGAATCAAACAAATGTTTAGAGTGTATGCGTAGCAGCGTTTTGAAACTGCTGTGTGAAGTGAAGGAGAAAGCGCACCCTTGCTTCTGCTTGCGCTCTCTGTCTGGATACTGACACTACACCTTGGCACGTACACAAACCTTCACTATGCAGGGCTGGAGTTGAGCCTGGTGCTAACAATTAAGTTTAACAAGAAGGAGAACTAGAGATTAGGGAGAGTGTCCGTGTGGAGGATGTTTAGCGGATGTGGGGAAATTAATGACAACCTAAGGGAACTTCTCATCATAAAAAGCCTGCAAGAAAGCATCAGATTGTCTTGAATTTTATGAACTGACAGAGGAGTTAAGAGTGAGTTGGATTGAAAATAACTGATGTGGTAAGGAAAGCATCTGTGAAGATGAATTACTGTGCTTGTATTGTGTACATTTTTCTGTTTAAATAAAGCTACTTTTTAAAGGTTAAAAAAGGTGAAGTAGGCAGAGTCTCAAGAGATCAGAACTGGACTGTCTCATTCCTAAGCCGCCAGAGGAAAAGGACTGGTGGAGGAGGGAAAGTGTGCCGATTGTATGCAAATTATATCTATTGTGTTGTTGTTGGTTTACTTAAACTTGAGTGACAATCTATTGTGTCTCTAGGGGATTCCTTGCTCTGAGCTTTTGTGATGTTACCCTGGATATCATGCTAATAGCTGCCTTATTTACTCTATAAAGAGAAGCAAGCTCTCTGTCAGGGTACCGGGAGAAGAAAAAGGGTCTCAGATTAGTTTGAGAACACCTCTTTAATGATGAGTAGATCTGCACTGACTCATGGACTTTAACCATCTGATGAAAGAATTTTCACTTTTATGATTGGTGGTGCTGTCACAATCATCTTTCACTATGTATTTATTGTAGGATGCAGAATCTCCAACTGATCTGCACACCTTTTCTATAAGATGACTGAAGACACTGTGCTAAACTCCCATTGTACTCATTATACTGATAATTTAAAACATGGTATTTTGGCTCTCTCTTTTTGGGCCTGATGATCAAAAACTTGCCAGAATGGAAATAAATCACAACATTTTTGGGGGCTTTTTTGAGCATTATATTGTATGTGTTTCTTCGTTACATCCAGCACCCTGAACTTTGAGATAAACAGCTCTCAAGCTAAAATTTGCCTTTTTAACATTTGTTGAGAGACCTCACAGTACTGACAAGACCTTGTAGATGATCTCACCAGAGAGCTTTAAAATCACCAGGCCCTTAAGTCTGGCAAAATTCTATAAGATGCCTCGTCAGAATTATGAGACCCCTCAAGGATTGTTTTGAAGGCAATTTTTACTTTGGGAACTGTGTATCTCACTAATATGTTAGCCATAATATTTATGTAAAGGTCTTACAATTATTGTACTCCATAACTCTATACTTATGATTCATGTAAATTACTTCTATTATTGTACTCCATAACTGTATACTTAAAGGGACAGTTCACCCAAAAATGTTCTCCCATTTAAATTGTTCCCAATGATTCATTTTACCTGCTGGGGTGTATTAAATTGTTTACAAGTAGCTCCTTTACCCCAATTTTGACCTTTAAAATAGCTGATTTAGCCTGTGGTTTCCCAATCTATACTGAAAGTTTTGATACTGGAGTCTCAGCTATTAAATAGCCTAAGTAAACACAGCCAGCAGAAGAAATGACACTCACAGTGGGGTGCAGGATAGTTAAGTAATAACATAATAATTTTCCATTGTTCTCTCTAAGTATTGAGCTTTGGTTTTCCAGACAAATACAAGATAAGGAAGCAAGTGTGTGTACACACAGTGATAACATAATGAGATCTGATATTACCTGAAGCTCAACCCACTGTAATAGGCTGTGATTTAAAAGCACAAAATCAGCTACTTCATATACACAAATAAACCTGAAAATGCAATTTCTCATACATTTTATACTCTGCAGCTGGTATAACAAGTCATTGAAAATGCATTAATATAAAAACAATTTTACAGTGTACTGTCCCTTTAATGTTACAGCACTGCAAAATATGTTGGCCCTTTAAAAATAAACTATAATAGTAATAATAATGTTAGGGAATGTTTCTTTACAATATAATGCTCAGTAAAATAAGCTGATCATTTCTCTTAATGCTGGTAAATTTTTGAGAATCCAGCCCTTAAACATATAAACTACAATGTGTTATGTAGTTACAGATGTAACCAAAATTATTGGAACCCTTGCATTTTAAGAGAGAAACACAAACAAAGCATGACTGGAGTTTGCAAAAATGTATGTTGACAAGCCACGGTCCTCTTTTGGGAGAATGAACTTTGGGCAGACAAAATAAAAGTAGAGCTTTTTGACAAAAAACAACTACATGTTTACAGTAGGAAAAGGGAAGCTTTAAAAAAAAAAATACCATCCCTACTGTGAAACATAGAGGTGGCTCAGAGATCTTTTTGGGTTGCTTTTCTGCCTCCGGCACTGGGTGCCTAGAATTTGTGCAGGGCACAATGAAATTGAAAGACTATCAACGCATTCTGGAGCAAAACATACTGCACAGTGTAAGAAAGCTGTTTTTCAGTCACAGGTCATGAGTCCTCCAACAGGATAATGAACTGAAACATAGCTCAAAAAGCATCCAAAAATGGATGAGAAGAAAGCGTTGGACCATTCCGAAGTGACCAAAGTCCAGATATGAATCCCATTGAATATCTGTAGAAAGAGCTGAAACTCACAGTTGGGAAAAGGCACCCATCAAACCTGAGAGAACTGGAGCAGTTTGCTCAAGAAGACAAGGCCAAAGCCCAAGTCGTAAGTATAGAAATCTTATTCTGAGTTACAGAAAACGCTTGACTGCAGTTAGTCTCCAGAAGGCAGTGCTACAAAATATTAGGTTGAATACCAATATTTTTATCTGTGCCATTCTCACTTGTTTCACTGTTTTAAGTAATATGTGAAGCCATAAATCAAAAGTGAAGTTTCTGTTCTATTACATTTGTAATAATGAATGGTTGGATCCCAAATACTTTTGTCAATTTTTACATAGTTTACAGAAAATTTACTTTGAAATATTTATAGTAGTGTTAGTTTTTTTTTTTTAATGTGTATTTTAGTTTTCTTTAATTGGTAGTTAGTTTAATAGTTATATTAGTTTAATTGTTAGTTTAAACTTAGTTTTTTTTAATTTGACAGGTAAGTTTTAATTTAAGATAGGGAAATTGTAATTTTAATATAAAGTTAGGGGGGAGTTAGGTTTAGGAGTTACTAGTTTAATTTAATATATTTCGTTGTGGGGGGCTTGCGATTTAGGGGTTAATTGGTTTATTATTGCGGCGGCGGTGTTGGGAAACGGCGGAATAGGGGTTAATGAATTTTCATAGTGGTGGCGATGTTGGGAGTGGCAGATTAGGGGTTAATAACATTATGTAGGTATTGGCGATGTTGGGGGCGGCAGATTAGGGGTGTTTAGATGTGGATTTTATGTTAGGGTGTTAAGTTACGTAACGTTTAAACCTATTTCTTCAGACATTAATGGGGCTGTGTTACGGAGCTTCTCATTCCGCGATCAAAGGTGTTTTTTTTTCTAACACGCTCTCCCCATTGATGTCTATTAGGAGAAAGCCTGCATGAGCATGTCAAAACAGCGCTTGTATTTTGTGCGGTATGGAGCTCAACGCAACCATATCGTACGCACAAGCCTGCTGTTTGAAAACTTGTAATGGCAGCGTTTTGTTGCATTCGTTAAATACCCTCTATAGCGCAAAACTTTTAATCTACCTGTTAATTTGAAAAGCAAGAATGTAAGATTAGAAGCCGGCCCATTTTTAGTTCACAACCTGGGTTTTCCTTGCTGATTGGACAGCACCAATAAACAAGTGCTTTCCAGTGGCTGAACCAAATATTGGCTGGCTCCTTAGCTTAGATGCCTTTTTCAAATAAAGATAGCAAGAGAACGAAGAAAAATTGATAATAGGAGTAAATTAGAAAGTTTCTTAACGTTGCATGCTTATCTGAATCATGAAAGGAAACGTTTGGGTTTAGCGTTAAGCTCACAAAGAGATACGCAACTAATTTCTTTAACATGGTCTAAGAACAAAAATGTGCAGTAATACAGAGATGACTCACAGAGGCTATTGTGTTAGATTGGGATATATATATAAAATCTTGTCTTTTGTAACCTTTACTATATTTACAATAAGGTTCTGGATTCTCAATATAGAACCATATAAGTTCTGGTGGATTCTGAACTTGTTACTTTTTCCATAAGATATAGTTAAAGGAAAAAGTAAATTAATATTTCATGATTCAGATAGAGCAAGTCATTTTAAGCAACTTTTCAATTTACTTCCATTATCAAATTGTGCATAATCTTTATACATGCACACTTTCTGAGGTACCAGCTCCAAATGAGCATGTACAAGAGTTCACAGTATATATGTATATGCATTTTGTGCCATTCGTCTGCATAGAAACTAGACAAATGGCCAAGTAACAAAATTTTCATGTTTGTTAGTCACAGCCGTGAACACGGGAAAGGGCCAAAGTAGCTGAGATAGTTTGACAAATCAGCTCACTCATTTGCAGTGATGTACAGGGGGTCTGACATTAATGTGTACAACTTCCCCTGTCCAATCCTGACAGAGTATTACTAAATGATTGATGTGAGGGCCAGCAAGTCAGGCATTAAATGTTACAGAGGCTTGTCCAATTAACTTTTCAACCTAGCATAGGGAAGTGGGAATCTAAGTGAACATCTGCCATATTTAATCATTTTCACTTCAGCTTCTGAATATTGCAGTTGTGTGTCCTGTTTTTTTTTGTGCATCAGATTTTTCTTGTACTTCGGAGAGCAGGGATTTAACCTTTTTACTAGTTTAGTGTTAAAGAGTTGTAGCTTATATATATATTGCAGTGGGGCATGACTGGGACCAGTAGGTAGGTCACCTGCATTTATTGGTGGAAAAAAAGGTTGTAATTTAAGCCCTTTGAGCGCAGAATCAATTTTTTGTTACAGTGAGTGCATGACAGTTTAACTGACTGCACATTTATATTGCAGTGGGAGCACTGCTTGAACTGGTAGGTCTCTTGCATTTGCGGGGGGGGGGGGGGGAGTTTTAATGTAACCCTTTGTTTGCAGAATCAAACAAATGTTTAGAGTGTATGCGTAGCAGCGTTTTGAAACTGCTGTGTGAAGTGAAGGAGAAAGCGCACCCTTGCTTCTGCTTGCGCTCTCTGTCTGGATACTGACACTACACCTTGGCACGTACACAAACCTTCACTATGCAGGGCTGGAGTTGAGCCTGGTGCTAACAATTAAGTTTAACAAGAAGGAGAACTAGAGATTAGGGAGAGTGTCCGTGTGGAGGATGTTTAGCGGATGTGGGGAAATTAATGACAACCTAAGGGAACTTCTCATCATAAAAAGCCTGCAAGAAAGCATCAGATTGTCTTGAATTTTATGAACTGACAGAGGAGTTAAGAGTGAGTTGGATTGAAAATAACTGATGTGGTAAGGAAAGCATCTGTGAAGATGAATTACTGTGCTTGTATTGTGTACATTTTTCTGTTTAAATAAAGCTACTTTTTAAAGGTTAAAAAAGGTGAAGTAGGCAGAGTCTCAAGAGATCAGAACTGGACTGTCTCATTCCTAAGCCGCCAGAGGAAAAGGACTGGTGGAGGAGGGAAAGTGTGCCGATTGTATGCAAATTATATCTATTGTGTTGTTGTTGGTTTACTTAAACTTGAGTGACAATCTATTGTGTCTCTAGGGGATTCCTTGCTCTGAGCTTTTGTGATGTTACCCTGGATATCATGCTAATAGCTGCCTTATTTACTCTATAAAGAGAAGCAAGCTCTCTGTCAGGGTACCGGGAGAAGAAAAAGGGTCTCAGATTAGTTTGAGAACACCTCTTTAATGATGAGTAGATCTGCACTGACTCATGGACTTTAACCATCTGATGAAAGAATTTTCACTTTTATGATTGGTGGTGCTGTCACAATCATCTTTCACTATGTATTTATTGTAGGATGCAGAATCTCCAACTGATCTGCACACCTTTTCTATAAGATGACTGAAGACACTGTGCTAAACTCCCATTGTACTCATTATACTGATAATTTAAAACATGGTATTTTGGCTCTCTCTTTTTGGGCCTGATGATCAAAAACTTGCCAGAATGGAAATAAATCACAACATTTTTGGGGGCTTTTTTGAGCATTATATTGTATGTGTTTCTTCGTTACATCCAGCACCCTGAACTTTGAGATAAACAGCTCTCAAGCTAAAATTTGCCTTTTTAACATTTGTTGAGAGACCTCACAGTACTGACAAGACCTTGTAGATGATCTCACCAGAGAGCTTTAAAATCACCAGGCCCTTAAGTCTGGCAAAATTCTATAAGATGCCTCGTCAGAATTATGAGACCCCTCAAGGATTGTTTTGAAGGCAATTTTTACTTTGGGAACTGTGTATCTCACTAATATGTTAGCCATAATATTTATGTAAAGGTCTTACAATTATTGTACTCCATAACTCTATACTTATGATTCATGTAAATTACTTCTATTATTGTACTCCATAACTGTATACTTAAAGGGACAGTTCACCCAAAAATGTTCTCCCATTTAAATTGTTCCCAATGATTCATTTTACCTGCTGGGGTGTATTAAATTGTTTACAAGTAGCTCCTTTACCCCAATTTTGACCTTTAAAATAGCTGATTTAGCCTGTGGTTTCCCAACCTATACTGAAAGTTTTGATACTGGAGTCTCAGCTATTAAATAGCCTAAGTAAACACAGCCAGCAGAAGAAATGACACTCACAGTGGGGTGCAGGATAGTTAAGTAATAACATAATAATTTTCCATTGTTCTCTCTAAGTATTGAGCTTTGGTTTTCCAGACAAATACAAGATAAGGAAGCAAGTGTGTGTACACACAGTGATAACATAATGAGATCTGATATTACCTGAAGCTCAACCCACTGTAATAGGCTGTGATTTAAAAGCACAAAATCAGCTACTTCATATACACAAATAAACCTGAAAATGCAATTTCTCATACATTTTATACTCTGCAGCTGGTATAACAAGTCATTGAAAATGCATTAATATAAAAACAATTTTACAGTGTACTGTCCCTTTAATGTTACAGCACTGCAAAATATGTTGGCCCTTTAAAAATAAACTATAATAGTAATAATAATGTTAGGGAATGTTTCTTTACAATATAATGCTCAGTAAAATAAGCTGATCATTTCTCTTAATGCTGGTAAATTTTTGAGAATCCAGCCCTTAAACATATAAACTACAATGTGTTATGTAGTTACAGATGTAACCAAAATTATTGGAACCCTTGCATTTTAAGAGAGAAACACAAACAAAGCATGACTGGAGTTTGCAAAAATGTATGTTGACAAGCCACGGTCCTCTTTTGGGAGAATGAACTTTGGGCAGACAAAATAAAAGTAGAGCTTTTTGACAAAAAACAACTACATGTTTACAGTAGGAAAAGGGAAGCTTTAAAAAAAAAAAAAAAAATACCATCCCTACTGTGAAACATAGAGGTGGCTCAGAGATCTTTTTGGGTTGCTTTTCTGCCTCCGGCACTGGGTGCCTAGAATTTGTGCAGGGCACAATGAAATTGAAAGACTATCAACGCATTCTGGAGCAAAACATACTGCACAGTGTAAGAAAGCTGTTTTTCAGTCACAGGTCATGAGTCCTCCAACAGGATAATGAACTGAAACATAGCTCAAAAAGCATCCAAAAATGGATGAGAAGAAAGCGTTGGACCATTCCGAAGTGACCAAAGTCCAGATATGAATCCCATTGAATATCTGTAGAAAGAGCTGAAACTCACAGTTGGGAAAAGGCACCCATCAAACCTGAGAGAACTGGAGCAGTTTGCTCAAGAAGACAAGGCCAAAGCCCAAGTCGTAAGTATAGAAATCTTATTCTGAGTTACAGAAAACGCTTGACTGCAGTTAGTCTCCAGAAGGCAGTGCTACAAAATATTAGGTTGAATACCAATATTTTTATCTGTGCCATTCTCACTTGTTTCACTGTTTTAAGTAATATGTGAAGCCATAAATCAAAAGTGAAGTTTCTGTTCTATTACATTTGTAATAATGAATGGTTGGATCCCAAATACTTTTGTCAATTTTTACATAGTTTACAGAAAATTGTGCATTTTGCTAAAAATGTGGAAGGGTACCAATACTTTCTGCCACATACAGTATGTAAATGTTTTAATATATATATATTAATTATACATTTGTTCTGATTTGGCAATAAAGACTAAACAGCTACTGCTTGCAAATGTATTTTCTTGATCGTTTTCTTGCTCGTATTCAGTAAAAGACTGATAATTATGGTAAGGACACAGCTTGCCTTTTCTAACATGGGACATCTTTGTTCATTTAAAATACATGAATGAATATATTATAATTGTAATAATTTAAAGAATATATTATTGTAACAATTATTCTGATACTGTTGATAAGCGTACAGGCCCAGCAAAATTAGTTAACAGTACAAAAAGATACCTAATTTGCACTTTCCATTAGACACATAATTTCCTTATTCTACAGATAATTTCATCATACTGAATGACAGAGTAATTCTCAGTTAAATTTATCTTGTGCGTTAGACACTCTGAGCTCCACAGTAAAGTCAATAAGTTGGGAAATAAAATTGTTCTTGCTAGAGCAATGAAAGTGATTTGTATTTTCAAACAAAACACTGGGCAAAAAATATTTTACTGAATCGGATCAGAAACAATAGCAAAATAGATCAATGTTGAGACAAGTCACTTATTAAATTTGATTGTTATGCTCACAAAAGCCCAAGAAGTCAAACAAAACTATACTGCATTATTTTATCTTTCAACCTTGAATAGAAAAATATTAAAATATGCAATGCTTTGTGGTAAAAAAAATGTAGTATGTAGCAGAATGAATGTGATAACCATAAAGCTATTCTGAATATTTATGGGTTGGTAAGTAAAAGACATAAGATTGATCACGAGTTGCTGAAAACATCTAGATACATATTCTTTTTTTTTTTTGAGGGCTCAGCATATCCTACTTGAATGGCAGAATTCTAGATATAAGAAACAAATGTATTACTTCAATAAAATCTATGCATTAAGAGACATGAAAGTGAAATAGTAATAGTATATGTTAATTCTTGTTTAACTTATTTTTTATTTATTTTGAGATCAGCATTGATGATATTGCTCCCCAGCCAGCGTGTGTCGAGTATATGGACCCATTCAAAGCAAGCATATGAACAGTGCATACCAGCCAACAGTCAGGTTTTGCCAATGGCAATGTTTGTTGCTGATCTTAAAGGGATACTGAACCCAAATTTTTTCTTTCATGATTCAGATAGAGCATGCAATTTTAAGCAACTTTCTAACTTATTTCTATTATCAATTTTTCTTCGTTCACTTGCTAGCTTTATTTAAAAAAGAAGGCATCTAAGCTAAGGAGCCAGCAAATGTTTGATTCAGTACCATGGACAGCATTTGTTTATTGGTGCTGTCCAATCAGCAAGGACAACCCAAATTTTTCACCAAAAATGGGCCGGCATCTAAACTTACATTCTTGCTTTTCAAATAAACATACCAAGATAATTAAGAAAAATTGATAATAGGAGTTAATTAGAAAGTTGCTTAATATTGCATGCTCTATCTGAATCACGAAAGAAAAAATTTGGGTTCAGTGTCCCTTTAATGTTTAAAGTTAAATAAATATATAATTTAGGATTACCTGATAAATAAATTTCTTTCATAGTGGCTAGTCCACAAACCATTACTCCTGTGAATTATACTCCTGGCCACTAAGAGGCGGCAAAGATCCCAAAACTCCAAGAACCCTCAAAAACCCCTCCCACCTTACTGGAAACTAGTCTAACATATTGCTAAGCCAGAAAAGAAGAAGGTAGGGAAAAAAATAAGAGTAATAAAAAAAGGAGCATGGAACAAATTAATCAAGCTGCTGCCAGAAAAAAAAGAATCACAATAGAAATAATTGGGGGCTCATGAACTCCATGAAAGAAATTTATAAGGTAAGCATATTTTATATTTTCTTTCATAAAGCCATTACTCCTGGGAAATTAATACCCAAGCTGTGGAGTCCACGAGTAAAAAGGTCAAGACAAAATAATTTTTGCAAACTATATACTTGCCTAATAATCACCCACACTAATGGACTTACCCATCTGCAGGAAAAAAAACTGCTTCAAGTAGCTAGACAATCCAGTGCTGTACGTGTGACAGCAGAGGATCTGAGTATGTGGAGTATAATGATTATCCAACAGGAGAAGGCTAGGGACTGGTCCCTGCAACACCTGTGGCAGGCCTTTGTCTAACTCCCGTTGGGTGTAATTGTGCCACTGCCCAATATTCAATGACTTTCCTTTGTCCAAACACTAGCTCTCTGAGGGTAAAATGGGCCTCAAATCAGTTTGAGAACCCCTCCCACAGAACAACACCTGAAGCAACTCCAAAAAATGTTTTGGGAATTTTGGAAATCTTTGCCTCATTAATCGCCATGAGTGAAATTCCCAGGAGTAATGGCTTGTGGACTCTCACCACATTTATGAAAGAAACAAAAAACATTAAAGCAGTCTTTTACACAGATATTGCAAAGTGTATTACAGTAGAATAGTTTTACTTTTATGTCCCTATAAAATTTTATTATGATGTTAATTGGCTTTGATAAGGTGCTCATTTATTATACAAGCCTGCAATCACAATTTTCTATCATTAGCTCAGATAGCCAGCTATACAGCATGTTTCACTAAGTATATTTTTGCCTTGTGGCAAAAAGGACAGTGATTATGTTTCCTGTATACAAATAATTACTGAACAAACTTAATCAAAACCTTCATACTAAAATGTAAAATAAAAAAAAGCCAGAAATGATTTTGTTAATATATAGAAATACAAATGACACATAATATCAAGACAGATAATGGAGTGAAGGACATATTTCAAATAGACATTTACAATATATGGTAAAAGTGTAGTTTTTTTATTATTGTTTAAAGGTCACAAATTATTTTTGTTAAATGTGATTTCTTGTGCAATAAATTACCGGGTAAAGTATCCTGCCAGCTCCGTTTATGCATAATATTTTCACATTATAAAGCAAAGCAACTTCCAATCAATACAATCAGTATATTATTCCATTTGAAGGTATACTGTATACTTAATTAAGTTAAAAGAGGTTTATATGTGCAATATGAAAATACTTGGTCTCATTATAACCCAAAAACAGTACTGATAACATTTCATACTTTTTTTTTTTTTATCAAACAGTCTCTTTAAAATGCTATGAAAGGCACAATCAGAATGCTATGTAAGTCCTTGTAAAGGATGAGGTGTTAAAGGCAAATGAACCTTAAAAGATAGTGTAGATATCAAGGCAATAGGTGACAAAATGTTATATTACATTTAGAAAATGAATAATTTTACTACAGACCCACACCACACACATTCTGACAGGTACTTGAGAATCTTCAAAAGGAAAAAAAAATCATAATTTAAATATCTACTAATATAAAGGCGTGTGCTCTGTAATTTCCTTTTATGTCTATAGCCATGCCAAAAATAACGCCCTACATATTAAAGGCGCAAGTAGGTCTTGAAGATCATCAACCCCTAAGGCACAACTGTATGATATACATAAAATGAACATTATGAATGATCACAACTTATATTTCACAATTAACATACTGTCCTGTACCATGTTTACAAATCTATCAAATGAATCAAGCAATATTTTCAGTCTACTGTACAGTTATTCTTTTGCTTTTTGTTTTTTTTTAAAAAATGTACACCATTAAAGCTGCCAAAAAGTAAAAAAGTATAATTCTCACATAAAAACTATATATTTTATCACCAGTGTTAAAATAACTGGTCATGAAATATCCCAGCACTTAAAAAATAATATATATTTATATTTATATATATATATATATTTTCCCAAAGTTAAAGTAAAACATTTACACAGTAGTGAGTTCTACTTATGAAAAATAAAATTGGTAAAATATAAAATTACAGCATTCGTTTAGAAATCACAGGTGCTAGCATCTGGCTGAAAATAAGGTACTTCCTTCCAGTTAGCAGCACCTCCAAAATTAAAATGTAAGAGTGATGAATCATGGTTTGGTAAAAACAAAGGACTGAATGTGGTCCTGGACGCAGGGAGAGATGTCAACAGCAGGGGAAGACACACAAGGTAAGATGTGGAGGTAAAAACTCTACACAGACGTAGTCATTCTGTCAACGGAATTATTGACCTCATTTTTGTTAGAGTCCAGCCCTTTAGCAGCAATCATATTGGTACGTAAGTTCTCCACAGTCTTTTTCATGCTCTTCAGCTCTCCAGGGTGAGGAGTGGCTCTTCTTAGAAGAGTCGCCTTAAAAAAAATAGAAGAACAAGATATTTAAATCAAAAGCAAACAAAACAGAACATTTAATGCAACATAGGCTAAAGTGACATGAAAAGCAAAATCAAACTTTTATTAAGATTCGGGGGGGGGGGGGGAGCTCTAACTCTGTTATCCTTGCTTACTTTGAATCCTTTATTGAAACTTGGCTCCTTTCCATGAAGCATTCATAGGTAGGCTCAGGAATGTTCATGTGTCTTGAGCTATATATGGCAGCAGTGTTTGCAACAATGTTGTAAGTACTGCTGCTATATTGATCTAAGTATAATGCCAAGTATAACGGATCCAATAATGCAATGTTGTCTTTTGGCTAAACTAGATCAATCATAATGTCATTTATAAAATGAGACACCTTGAAAGGGATATGAAACCCAACATTTTTTCTTTCATGATTCAGATACAGCATGCGATTTAAAACCACTTTCTAATTTACTTCTATTATCAAATTTTCTTTGTCATTTGGTATCTTTTGTTGAAAAGCAGGGATATATGTTTAAAGGGACACTGAACCCAAATTTTTTCTTTTGTGATTCAGATAGAGCATTCAATTTTAAGCAACTTTCTAATTTACTCCTATTATCAAATTTTCTTCATTCTCTTGGAATCTTTATTTCAAATGTAAGTTTAGATCCGAGCCCATTTTTGGTGAACAACCTGGGTGGTCCTTGCTGATTGGTGGATAAAATCATCCACCAATAAAAAAGTGCTGTCCAGAGTCTGAACCTAAAAAAAGCTTCAATTCCTTCTTTTTCAAATAAAGATAGCAAGAGAACAAAGAAAAAATGATAATAGGAGTAAATTAGAAAGTTGCTTAAAAGTGCATGCTCTATCTGAATCATGAGAGAAAAAAAATTGAGTTCAGTGTCCCTTTAAGATCTGTCCCATTTCTGGAGCACTATATGGCAGTAGTTTTGCAAGAATGTTATCCATTTGCTAAAGCAGTAGATGGCAGCACTATTTCCTGCCATGTAGTGCTTCAGATGCCTACCTAGGTATCTCTTCAACAAGAATATCATGGGAACAAAGCAAATTTGATAATAGACGTAAATTGGAAACTTTTTTTTTAAATATTATGCTCTGCCTGAATAACAAAATCATTTTTTGTGTTTCATATCCAATTAACAAGGAACTAATTAAACTCACAGAAAACCAGTAGGAATGCCAAAAATGTATAGATGAAAATAGATTTTAGTAGGTGTTAAGATCATTATTGACGTCAGTCATTTCAGCTTTAGTTGGCTGAACAAAAACATTCCAAGTGACACAAAGGAAAATGCAACAAAGTACCCAACACTAAATGTAATGCCAAAATCTCTGGATGTTGCTGTTATATATGTTAAACACCTCATTCTGTATATTCTACACTTAACACTGAATAGTTCATTTATTGCTAATTCAATAACATTTCTGCCCCCTACTTTGTGTTACTGGGACATTCATATTTATCTGAATGTCTATTGGCATGAAGCTACCTGCTGAAAGAAGGAAATCTATATGTTCCAAGCTCTGCAAAGGAATAACAAATTAGCCTAAGTACACCAGTAAGAAAAGTGGATTCTCTAAAAAAAATTAAACTGGTCTCCAACCTTAGTAAATCAACTGTTAATGTTAAAAGAGGAACTAGGAAGATCTTTGTGTCATATAGAGTCAGTTTTAGTTTAATTAAAGCAACCTTTCTAATTTTCATCCTATTCATCTATAGTATTCATTTGTCTATAGTAAAATGGGGTGAATGGTTACAATTACCATTTTAAACACCAATGCCATAATAAAAGGAGTGAAATGCACAAAAGGAACATTTGACAAATATGTTTTCAAAACAGTCAATTCCAGTAAATGTATAACCAATAAGCAAGCGCTATCCATGGTGCTGAACCTAAAATGGGCTGGCTCCTAAGCTTTAAATTGCCTGCTTTTTAAATAAAGATAGCAAGAGAACAAAGAAAAAAATTATAGTAGGAGTACTTTAGAAAGTTGCTTAAAATTGCATGCTCTATCTGAATCGTTAAAGAAAAAAAATTGGGTTTAGTGTCCCTTTAAGTGAAAGTCATAAACAAAATTTAAAAAATTAAATACCGATTCATCATCTTCCTCATCTTTCTCGTCATCTAAGAATCGTATGGCACTGATTCTATTCATTGCACGCTCATTCCATGTTTCATCTGACATATCATTAACCAAGCTCTCAATAGCCCCACATCTTGGTAAATTATCTGTGAAAAAAGCATGTATAAGTAATTTAGAAACATTGAAAAACAGTTCATAACATACCTTCTTTCAAGTCAAGTGGTTTACATATTTCTACAATTTAAAGCTGCATATAATATATTCAATGCTGAATTTAGTAAACAAATATAAACAATTTGCTGTAAGCAGTTATATTTATAAGACAAGTCTTGTTTGCTTCATTTGTTTTCAATAGCCAAACCCACCTGCAACTCACATTGTGTGAAGGAGCCAGTCTTGGCTCGAGTTGTCAGACAACAAGGATAGCTGTTATTATTTTGTTAGTATAAAGTGCATTGTTTTGATGTTATCTGCTGAAGCCAATTATTGAAAAATACGTAGTGGGTTTAGCCTTGAGAAGTCTGCAGTGTGTATTTCCAGCTTTGAGAATAAGAAAATCTGTACATTTCATAGCTAAATTACATGAAAACAGAATTTATGTTTACCTGATAAATTTCTTTCTCCAACGGTGTGTCCGGTCCACGGCGTCATCCTTACTTGTGGGATATTCTCTTCCCCAACAGGAAATGGCAAAGAGCCCAGCAAAGCTGGTCACATGATCCCTCCTAGGCTCCGCCTACCCCAGTCATTCGACCGACGTTAAGGAGGAATAATAGCATAGGAGAAACCATATGGTACCGTGGTGACTGTAGTTAAAGAAAATAAATTATCAGACCTGATTAAAAAACCAGGGCGGGCCGTGGACCGGACACACCGTTGGAGAAAGAAATTTATCAGGTAAACATAAATTCTGTTTTCTCCAACATAGGTGTGTCCGGTCCACGGCGTCATCCTTACTTGTGGGAACCAATACCAAAGCTTTAGGACACGGATGAAGGGAGGGAGCAAATCAGGTCACCTAAATGGAAGGCACCACGGCTTGCAAAACCTTTCTCCCAAAAATAGCCTCAGAAGAAGCAAAAGTATCAAACTTGTAAAATTTGGTAAAAGTGTGCAGTGAAGACCAAGTCGCTGCCCTACATATCTGATCAACAGAAGCCTCGTTCTTGAAGGCCCATGTGGAAGCCACAGCCCTAGTGGAATGAGCCGTGATTCTTTCGGGAGGCTGCCGTCCGGCAGTCTCGTAAGCCAATCTGATGATGCTTTTAATCCAAAAAGAGAGAGAGGTAGAAGTTGCTTTTTGACCTCTCCTTTTACCTGAATAAACAACAAACAGGGAAGATGTTTGTCTAAAATCCTTTGTAGCATCTAAATAGAATTTTAGAGCGCGAACAACATCCAAATTGTGCAACAAGCGTTCCTTCTTTGAAACTGGTTTCGGACACAGAGAAGGTACGATAATCTCCTGGTTAATGTTTTTGTTAGAAACAACTTTTGGAAGAAAACCAGGTTTAGTACGTAAAACCACCTTATCTGCATGGAACACCAGATAAGGAGGAGAACACTGCAGAGCAGATAATTCTGAAACTCTTCTAGCAGAAGAAATTGCAACTAAAAACAAAACTTTCCAAGATAATAACTTAATATCAACGGAATGTAAGGGTTCAAACGGAACCCCCTGAAGAACTGAAAGAACTAAATTGAGACTCCAAGGAGGAGTCAAAGGTTTGTAAACAGGCTTGATTCTAACCAGAGCCTGAACAAAGGCTTGAACATCTGGCACAGCTGCCAGTTTTTTGTGAAGTAACACCGACAAGGCAGAAATCTGTCCCTTCAGGGAACTTGCCGATAATCCTTTTTCCAATCCTTCTTGAAGGAAGGATAGAATCCTAGGAATCTTAACCTTGTCCCAAGGGAATCCTTTAGATTCACACCAACAGATATATTTTTTCCAAATTTTGTGGTAAATCTTTCTAGTTACAGGCTTTCTGGCCTGAACAAGAGTATCGATAACAGAATCTGAGAAACCTCGCTTCGATAAAATCAAGCGTTCAATCTCCAAGCAGTCAGCTGGAGTGAAACCAGATTCGGATGTTCGAACGGACCCTGAACAAGAAGGTCTCGTCTCAAAGGTAGCTTCCAAGGTGGAGCCGATGACATATTCACCAGATCTGCATACCAAGTCCTGCGTGGCCACGCAGGAGCTATCAAGATCACCGACGCCCTCTCCTGATTGATCCTGGCTACCAGCCTGGGGATGAGAGGAAACGGCGGGAACACATAAGCTAGTTTGAAGGTCCAAGGTGCTACTAGTGCATCCACTAGAGCCGCCTTGGGATCCCTGGATCTGGACCCGTAGCAAGGAACTTTGAAGTTCTGACGAGAGGCCATCAGATCCATGTCTGGAATGCCCCAAAGTTGAGTGACTTGGGCAAAGATTTCCGGATGGAGTTCCCACTCCCCCGGATGCAATGTCTGACGACTCAGAAAATCCGCTTCCCAATTTTCCACTCCCGGGATGTGGATAGCAGACAGGTGGCAGGAGTGAGACTCCGCCCATAGAATGATCTTGGTCACTTCTTCCATCGCTAGGGAACTCCTTGTTCCCCCCTGATGGTTGATGTACGCAACAGTCGTCATGTTGTCTGATTGAAACCGTATGAACTTGGTCCTCGCTAGCTGAGGCCAAGCCTTGAGAGCATTGAATATCGCTCTCAGTTCCAGAATATTTATCGGTAGAAGAGATTCTTCCCGAGACCAAAGACCCTGAGCTTTCAGGGATCCCCAGACCGCGCCCCAGCCCATCAGACTGGCGTCGGTCGTGACAATGACCCACT
Source organism: Bombina bombina (assembly GCF_027579735.1). NCBI lineage: Eukaryota > Metazoa > Chordata > Amphibia > Anura > Bombinatoridae > Bombina > Bombina bombina. Next base: position 486,328,839 of record NC_069502.1, on the reverse strand, counting down.
CTGGTCTGTGGAATGTCATCCCTCGTGACAGGTTGTCCAGGGACAGCCACCAACGGAGTGAGTCTCTGGTCCTCTGATTTACTTGTATCTTTGGAGACAAGTCTGTATAGTCCCCATTCCACTGACTGAGCATGCACAGTTGTAATGGTCTTAGATGAATGCGCGCAAAAGGAACTATGTCCATTGCCGCTACCATCAACCCGATCACTTCCATGCACTGAGCTACGGAAGGAAGAGGGACGGAATGAAGTATTCGACAAGAGTCCAGAAGCTTTGTCTTTCTGGCCTCTGTTAGAAAAATCCTCATTTCTGAGGAGTCTATAATTGTTCCCAAGAAGGGAACCCTTGTTGACGGGGATAGAGAACTCTTTTCCACGTTCACTTTCCAGCCGTGCGATCTGAGAAAGGCCAGGACGATGTCCGTGTGAGCCTTTGCTCGAGGGAGGGACGACGCTTGAATCAGAATGTCGTCCAGGTAAGGTACTACTGCAATGCCCCTTGGTCTTAGCACAGCTAGAAGGGACCCTAGTACCTTTGTGAAAATCCTTGGAGCAGTGGCTAATCCGAAAGGAAGCGCCACGAACTGGTAATGTTTGTCCAGGAATGCAAACCTTAGGAACCGATGATGTTCCTTGTGGATAGGAATATGTAGATACGCATCCTTTAAATCCACCGTGGTCATGAATTGACCTTCCTGGATGGAAGGAAGGATAGTTCGAATGGTTTCCATCTTGAAAGATGGGACCTTGAGAAATTTGTTTAAGATCTTGAGATCTAGGATTGGTCTGAATGTTCCCTCTTTTTTGGGAACTATGAACAGATTGGAGTAGAACCCCATCCCTTGTTCTCTCAATGGAACAGGATGAATCACTCCCATTTTTAACAGGTCTTCTACGCAATGTAAGAACGCCTGTCTTTTTGTGTGGGCTGAAGACAACTGAGACCTGTGGAACCTTCCCCTTGGGGGAAGTCCCTTGAATTCCAGAAGATAACCCTGGGAGACTATTTCTAGCGCCCAGGGATCCAGAACATCTCTTGTCCAAGCCTGAGCGAAGAGAGAGAGTCTGCCCCCCACCAGATCCGGTCCCGGATCGGGGGCCGATATTTCATGCTGTCTTGGTAGCAGTGGCAGGTTTCTTTGCCTGCTTTCCCTTGTTCCAGCCTTGCATTGGTCTCCAAGCTGGCTTGGCCTAAGAAGTATTACCTTCTTGCTTAGAGGACGTAGCACCTTGGGCTGGTCCGTTTTTACGAAAGGGACGAAAATTAGGTCTATTTTTTGCCTTGAAAGGCCGATCCTGAGGAAGGGCATGGCCCTTACCCCCAGTGATATCAGAGATAATCTCTTTCAAGTCAGGACCAAACAGCGTTTTCCCCTTGAAAGGAATGTTTAGTAGCTTGTTCTTGGAAGACGCATCAGCCGACCAAGATTTCAACCAAAGCGCTCTGCGCGCCACAATAGCAAACCCAGAATTCTTAGCCGCTAACTTAGCCAATTGCAAAGAGGCGTCTAGAGTGAAAGAATTAGCCAATTTGAGAGCATTGACTCTGTCCATAATCTCCTCATAAGGAGGAGAGTCACTATCGAGCACCTTAATCAGTTCATCAAACCAGAAATATGCGGCTGTAGTGACAGGGACAATGCATGAAATGGGTTGTAGAAGGTAACCCTGCTGAACAAACATCTTTTTAAGCAAACCTTCTAATTTTTTATCCATAGGATCTTTGAAAGCACAACTATCCTCTATGGGAATAGTGGTGCGTTTGTTTAAAGTAGAAACCGCTCCCTCGACCTTGGGGACTGACTGCCATAAGTCCTTTCTGGGGTCGACCATAGGAAACAATTTTTTAAATATGGGGGGAGGGACGAAAGGAATACCGGGCCTTTCCCATTCTTTATTAACAATGTCCGCCACCCGCTTGGGTATAGGAAAAGCTTCTGGGAGCCCCGGCACCTCTAGGAACTTGTCCATTTTACATAGTTTCTCTGGGATGACCAAATTTTCACAATCATCCAGAGTGGATAATACCTCCTTAAGCAAAATGCGGAGATGTTCCAATTTAAATTTAAAAGTAATCACATCAGATTCAGCCTGCTGAGAAATATTCCCTAAATCAGTAATTTCTCCCTCAGACAAAACCTCCCTGGCCCCCTCAGATTGGGTTAGGGGCCCTTCAGAGATATTAATATCAGCGTCGTCATGCTCTTCAGTAACTAAAACAGAGCATCCACGCTTACGCTGACAAGGGTTCATTTTGGCTAAAATGTTTTTGACAGAATTATCCATTACAGCCGTTAATTGTTGCATAGTAAGGAGTATTGGCGCGCTAGATGTACTAGGGGCCTCCTGAGTGGGCAAGACTCGTGTAGACGAAGGAGGGAATGATGCAGTACCATGCTTACTCCCCTCACTTGAGGAATCATCTTGGGCATCATTGTCATTATCACATAAATCACATTTATTTAAATGAATAGGAATTCTGGCTTCCCCACATTCAGAACACAGTCTATCTGGTAGTTCAGACATGTTAAACAGGCATAAACTTGATAAGAAAGTACAAAAAACGTTTTGAAATAAAACCGTTACTGTCACTTTAAATTTTAAACTGAACACACTTTATTACTGCAATTGCGAAAAAACATGAAGGAATTGTTCAAAATTCACCAAACTTTCACCACAGTGTCTTAAAGCCTTGAAAATATTGCACACCAATTTTGGAAGCTTTAACCCTTAAAATAACGGAACCGGAGCCGTTTTAAGCTTTAACCCCTTTACAGTCCCTGGTATCTGCTTTGCTGAGACCCAACCAAACCCAAGGGGAATACGATACCAAATGATGCCTTCAGAAGTCTTTTATAAGTATCAGAGCTCCTCTCACATGCGACTGCATGCCATGCCTCTCAAAAACAAGTGCGCAACACCGGCGCGAAAATGAGACTCTGCCTATGCTTTGGGAAAGCCCCTAAAGAATAAGGTGTCTAAAACAGTGCCTGCCGATATTATTATATCAAAATACCCAGAATAAATGATTCCTCAAGGCTAAATAAGTGTTAATATCAATCGATTTAGCCCAAAAAATGTCTACAGTCTAAATAAGCCCTTGTGAAGCCCTTATTTACAATCGTAATAAACATGGCTTACCGGATCCCATAGGGAAAATGACAGCTTCCAGCATTACATCGTCTTGTTAGAATGTGTCATACCTCAAGCAGCAAGGACTGCAAACTGTTCCCCCAACTGAAGTTAATGCTCTCAACAGTCCTGTGTGGAACAGCCATGGATTTTAGTTACGGTTGCTAAAATCATTTTCCTCATACAAACAGAATTCTTCATCTCTTTTCTGTTTCTGAGTAAATAGTACGTACCAGCACTATTTGAAAATAACAAACTCTTGATTGAATAATGAAAAACTACAGTTAAACACTAAAAAACTCTAAGCCATCTCCGTGGAGATGTTGCCTGTACAACGGCAAAGAGAATGACTGGGGTAGGCGGAGCCTAGGAGGGATCATGTGACCAGCTTTGCTGGGCTCTTTGCCATTTCCTGTTGGGGAAGAGAATATCCCACAAGTAAGGATGACGCCGTGGACCGGACACACCTATGTTGGAGAAAAGGGGACAAAATCAATATTGAAAGAATATTGCAAAGTTATTATTTTACTCGTAACTAAACATTTTAAATAATTATCTCAAAGTGTCTACTCTTCCTTTAAACTGGGAATACCATTGTACAGTGACTGGAAAATTGCATTTTTTTTTCCAATTAATTGTTCACCATAACAAATTTACCAAAATATTTTTATCATACTGCAGTAGGGATTGTGGGACTTTCAATTGGCTAGATTACGAGTTTTGCGTTATGAGGGGTGCGGCACTAACTTGCACGTTATTGTCACCGCTCACTTACCTATGACATCCATCCTCAACGAAGCCGGGAGAAGTCCTCATCGAAGAGGAAAGAAGTCCTCAACGAAGCTGGGAGAAGTGGTCCTTCAGACGGGCAGAAGTCTTCATCCAGACGTCATCTTCTATCTTCATCCAACCGGCGCGTAGCTGGTCCATCTTCAAGACATCCGGCGCAGAGCATCCTCTTCTGCCGACGACTACCCGACGAATGAAGGTTCCTTTAAAAACGTCATCCAAGATGACGTTAATAAATATTTAGTAACTATTCTACCTAGTTAAAATAAATACAAACTTTCCTGTAAAATAAAAATAAACCCTAAGCTAGCTACAATGTAACTATTAGTTATATTGTAGTTAGCTTAGGGTTTATTTTACAGGTAAGTATTTAGTTTTAAATAGGAATTATTTAGGTAATATTAGTAGGTTTTCTTTAGATTTATTTTAATTATATTAAAGTTAGGGGGTTTTAGGGTTAGACTTAGGTTTAGGGGTTAATAAATATAGTATAGTGGAGACAGATTAGGGGTTAATAAATGTAGGTAGGTGGCGGCGATGTTAGGGACAGCAGGTTAGGGGTTAATATTTAACTAGTGTTTACGATGCAGTAGTGTGGCGGTTTAGGGGTTAATATGTTTATTATAGTGGCGGCGATGTCGGGATCAGCATATTAGGGGCTAATAATTTTATTTTAGTGTTTGCGATGGGGAGGGCTTCAGTTTAGGGGTTAATAGGTAGTTTATGGGTGTTAGTGTACTTTTTAGCACTTTAGCTATGAGTTTTATGCTACAGCGTTGTAGTGTAAAACTCATAACTACTGACCTTAGAATGTGTTACGAATGTTGCGGGATAGGCTGTACTGCTCACTTTTTGGCCTAAAAAAAAAAGCTTGTAATACCGGCGCAATGGAAGTCCCATTGAAAAAAGACTTTACGCAAATTGCGTAAGTTGATTTGCGGTAAGGCCAAAAAAGTGTGCGGGACAGCTGTACCTACAAGACTCTTAATAGCAGCGGTAGTAAAAAAGCAGTATTATGAGGCTTAACGCTGCTTTTTTACTCCTAACGCAAGACTCGTAATCTAGCCGAAAGTTTGCTTTAGTATATATATCCATCAAATACAGGCTGTTTATAAAAAGGTATGTGCTGAGAAAGTAAGAGCCTTTGTTCATTAACAGTATAAGGTACTTTAAAACACTGTTGAACTTTCAGATTCTTTAATTGAAATATTTTTTATAGAATTGAATCTTGCTATATTAGTCTTGGAGGTTATTAGATGCAATTTTCTATGCCCCATGAGAACAGCCTTCTTCAAGTTTCTCAACTTTTTTTTAGTGTAAGAAAATTATTTTCGACACATTACCAAATTGAAGAGTATGGAGTTCTTTGTTTAACCTTGTATCTGATTGAAGAGATATATAATAAACTGTACAGAAATAGATTTCAAGCAATGGTCTCAATATCACATTAGCAATTCTGGTAACTAGAGCTTATGTAACATTTGTACACATTGGAAATGATGGTTCTTTGTTGAACTTTCTAGGCAAACAATTATTATGGTAAAGCACTTAAACACCAAATGTTTACCTCATAATTGTACTGTCTGGCGAATATAATATGGTTAAACAGAAGAAGAACATGAGAGGACATAAGCTTCAGATACCGTTTATACATGTGTATACTAGTGCCACTTAGAAGATAAACCTGGAGAATAAGTAATAGCAAGTTTAGACATATCCGGTTAAGGCGCATATACAGAACTTTGAAAGAGACACCTATGGTCAAATTTGTCAGCTAATTAATTGCTGCATATTTAAAATGGCATAAGACAGGTACCATTTTACAAAAATCTAGAACAAACTTATGTGGGAAGACTGTTAGACAAAAAATAACAGTAACAGAAATAAATTGTTTACAATATTTTCGTCCCCTAAATGGCACAAACATACCCTGTAGGTCATGTGTCCTTAAGAGGTTTTAAACCCTTTAATAAGGCGGGTCTCACCGACACCGGCAAAACCACGCTATTACAACATATCACACTTGCTGAGGCATTCGGGAAAAGCCCTGCTGTTGGCTGTTAAGGTTTTCACCCCCTTTTAAATGTTTAGGTGTTTTATGATATCGGGTTTCACTCTGCCTAGAACATGTACGAATACTCTATAGTTTACTCCCATGGGCAGGCACATATTCACATCAGATAATGCCTCTTTTCTCATTTTCTGTGGTCGCCTGGCTAATATAATAACAAGGAAGTGATCAACTCTCACAAGCTCCTCCTGCTATTCCATACAGACTGAAGGCAAGAGCCAGCAAGCTAGCCCACACTCTGCTCCAGCCATTCTGAAGTCTTTGTCGGTACATAGCAGCACATTTATATCTTACTCTTTGAATACTGAAGGAGACGACTGAGAAGCTAGAGAAAAAAAACCAAAATACTAAACTGACAGAAAATCAATTCCTCGCCACAGTGGAACTATGAAAATCCCTTTTGCTTGTCTTAATTAAACTTCTGAATCATATGTAAATCCAAAACAATTGGAAGGAAAACCTAGACTATCCTGCATTGCCCCTGAATCCCCATTGCATCCTTAGCAATGGATCTCAGTTTCTGGAAAAATACACTGCAATGTTGCAATTCTCTGTTATTGGGGTGAATTTCTGCTCAGGTGAGAATACAGACTGCTTCTACTATTTGAGACATGCTATGTGTTCATGCTTGATGGTTGAACTATGCATGTTGCATGTTAAGTTATTGAGATCACTATTGTAAAGCATTTCAAATATTTATTTTTTATAGGAGTTTGGTCTTTTGAACTTTCAGGCGGACCTTGAGATAAATAGCACCCCAAACTCTAATACCAACAACTGTACCCCACCACCCCAAAGTCTTGAAACTGTGAAAGTCATAGACCAGAAGTTGCATTCTCCTGGAGCAATTGAGGGATACCATCACCCACAAATCCATGGAATTGTCATTCTAATTAGAATTAGAAAGCACAGGCCAGGCTGGCATCTAACAAAACAAATAATCTCTTAACCTGGATATATTATGTTTTTGAACAAATTCATCTGCTGACTGAATAACCAAAAGAGATGTGCGAAAATGTTGCCACAGCTGCACTTACCTAGATGTTCTCTATGTAAGGAGTTTATGAGACTCCTAGAATCCGATCTTAAAAAGCCCAAATAGAAGAACCACAAACTTGTAATAAACTGTTGCACTGAAAATCTGATAAATGGGAATATGAAGTTAAACATCCTCCAGGGTTTATCATATCACTAACTAGCCTATTTTTCAAAAGAATAATGACAGAATACAGATTTTGCCATAGTGGAGCCCTTACAAACTTGATATATTGTTTTAGGTCCAAAACATGACAACACAGAATTCCGTTTTTGTGATAATAAACAGATTTGTAACTGCTGTTGAAGAAAAACAGGTATCTAAAGGTCTAAAAGGTCCCAAAGAAAGTCACAAAAAGTTGTGCCTTTAACATGATCCATAAGACCAAAGAAATGAAAAATCATCTAACAAGATTTTGAATAAAAATGTTGTTAATTCAGGGAACAGCTTAAACATCAGACATAATTTAGCTTGAATTACAGACCATTTTTTGGAAGCTCTGGACTTAAACATCTAAGAGAGTTTAAATCTGAATAATCCTTACAAATGGCAAATGCTTGCTTTTCGTTCTAAGGACAGAAATAAGTCTAAGGGGCTGATTTATCATGAGTCTGGTGGAAATGATCCGCTGTAGCAATTATGTCCGCCAGACATCGATAAATGCCCACAGAGTATGCTGTCTGCATTTACCATTGCACAAGCAGTTCAATTGGCTGCGATCGGGCGGATTGATGTCCGCCGCCTCAGAGGTGGCGGACGAGTTAAGGAGCAGCAATCTTAAGATCGCTGCTTCTTAACTCCTGTTTCCGGCGAGCCTGAAGGGTCCCGTGGAAACAGATGTATTTGGCCCCATTTGGGCCATGATAAATTGGCCCCTAAGGTTGCATCCACTGAGAGCAGTCCACTTACCCAATACCCAAGCTAGAGGACACGGAATGAACAGGGAGGGAGAGCAAGACAGGCAGACCTAAACAGAAGGCAACACCACTTGAAGAACCTTTCTTCAAAAAGAAGCCTCATCCGAGGAAAAAGTATAACATTTGGAAAAAGTATGCAGAGAGGACCATGTTGCCGCCTTGCAAATCTGTTCCACAGAAGCTTCATTTTTGAAAGCCCAGGAAGAGGAGACAGTCCTAGTGTAATGAGCCGTAATTCTCTCAAGAGTCTGCTGACCAGCAGTCTAATAAGCAAAACGAATCATACTTCTCAACCAGAGGGAAGAGAAGTAGAAGTGGCCTTCTGACCCTTACACTTTCCTGAGAAACAAACAAACAAACAGGGCAGAAGACTGACGAAAATCTTTAGTAGCCGGTAGGTAAGATTTTAGAGCACACACAACATCCAAATTATGCAAAAGACGTTCCTTATGAGAAGAAGGATTAGGATAAAAGGAATGAACAACAATTTCTGATTAATGTTTTGTTCTGAAACCACCTTAGGGACAACCCCCAAATTAGTACGAAGGACCGCTTTATCCACATGAAAAATAAGGTAAGGCAACTCACACTGCAGAGACGAGAGTTCAGAAACTCGAGGTAATACCAAGATAACAACTTAATATCTACAGAATGCATTGGCTCAAAGGGGGCCTGCTGCAAAACTCTAAGAACTAGGTTAAGACTCCAAGGAGGAGCAACAGGTTTAAACACAGGCCTGAGTCTGACCAAGGCCTGACAAAAAGATTGAACATCTGGAACATCCGCCAGACATTTGTGTAAAAGAATAGACAGCTCAGAAATCTGACCCTTCAGAGAACTGACTGACAAACCCTTCTCCAGACCTTCCTGAAGAAAAGACAAAATTCTAGGAATCCTGACCCTGCTCCAAGAGAAGCCCTTTGATTCACACCAATAAAAGTATTTACGCCATACCTTATGTTAAATTTTTCGAGTAACTGTCTTGCGAGCTTGAAGCATGGTATCAATAACTGACTAGCAGTCAGTTTAAGAGAAACTAGATTTGGATGGAGGAAAGGACCCTGAGTTAGAAGATCCTTCCTCAGAGACAGCCTCCAAGGTGGAAGAGAAGACATCCTTACCAAGTCTGCAAATTATATCCTGCGAGGCCATGCAGGAGCTATCAGAATTACAGATGCTCTCTCCTGTTTGATATGAGCAATGATTTGTGGAAGCAAACAGAGGAAATAGGTATGCTATACTGAAATCCCAAGGAACCACCAGAGCATCTATCATAGCAGCCTGAGGATCTCTTGACCTTGAACCATACCTTGAAAGCTTGGCGTTCTGATGAGACGCCATCAGATCCAACTCTAGCACCCCCCCACTTGAGGCTTAACCTGGAGAACACCTCCGGATGGAGAGCCCACTCCCCGGGATGAAAGGTCTGTCTGCTCAGAAAATTTGCCTCCCAGTTGTCCACTCCTGGAATGTGGATGGCAGATAGGAGACAATTGTGAGCTTCTGCCCACTGAATGATGTGAGTCACCTCCTTCATGGCCAAGGAACTCCGAGTTCCTCCCTTGTGGTTGATGTAAGCCACTGAGGTGATTTTGTCCGATTGGAATCTGATAAACCGGGCTAAGGACAACTGAGGCCAAGCCATCAGGGCATTGAAGATCTCTCTCAACTCCTAGATGTTTATGGGGAGAGAAGGCTCTGAGCCTTTAACCATCCCCAGACTGCTCCCCAGCCTAGCGTCCATGGTCACAATCACCCAGGAGGTTCTCCAGAAGCATGTGCCCTGAGACAAATGATCCTGAGAAATCCACCACGAGAGAGAGTCTCTTGTCATCTGGTCCAGATCTATCCTCTGAGACAGATCAGAACGATCTCTGTTCCATTGCCTGAGCATGCATAATTCTCAAATGGAATCAAGCAAAGGGAATGATGTCCATGGTAGCAACCATCAAACCAATTAGCTCCATGCATTGAGCCACTGATGGACGAACAGTAGACTGGAGAGAGAGGCAAGAAGTGAAAAGTTGGGATTGTCTGACCTCCATCAGAAAAATCTTCATAGATAGGGAATCTATGATGGTCCCTAAGAAACACACCCTTGTAGTTGGAAAAGGGAACTCTTCTCCAGATTCACTTTTCATCCATGGGAACGTAGAAAAGACAACAAGATCTCTGTATGTGAGTTTGCTAGTTGAAAAGATGGTGCCTAAACCAATGTGTCATCCAGGTAAGGTGCCACCGCAATTCCCTGAGACCTGACAACTGCCAAGAGTGCCCCCAGAACCTTTGTGACAATTCTGCGAGCTGTGGCAAGGCCAAACGGAATAGCAACAATTTGAAAATGCTTGTCTAGAAGAGCAAATCTCAGGAACTGGTGATGATCCCTGTGGATAGGAACATGAAGGTACATGTCCTTCAGGTCAATGGTCATCATGAACTGACCCTCTTGGACCAAAGGAAGAATGGAACGAATGGTCTCAATTTTTAAGGATGGTACCCTGAGAAATTTGTTGAGACATTTTAGGTCTAAAATGGGTTGAAGAGTTCCATCTTTTTTGGGAACCACAAACAGATTTGAATAAAATCTTAGACCCTGTTTCCTTAGTGGAACTTGAACAATCACTCCCAGGGAGAACTGGTCTGCAGATAATCTTGAGAGGTGGCATCTGCCCTTGGGAGGACACGTCTTGAAGTCTATTTTGTAACCCTGAGATACTATTAATACAACCCAAGGGTCTGGGACATCACGTATCCAAGCTTGTTAAAACAAAGAAAGTCTGCTCCCCCACTTGATCCAGTACCGGACCGGGGGCAGACCCTTCATGCTGACTTAGTCTCAGATGAAGGCTTCTTCTTTCTGATTGGGTCTCCAAGAAGACTTTGACTGCTCCGGCTCGGAGGAGGAAGACTTCTGACCTTTGAAATTATGAAAGGAACAAAAATTCTTCTTGTCTTGTGGTAGAAAAGACCCCTTTCCACCCGTAATTTTAGAAATAATCTCTGCCAAACAAGGATGAAACAGGGTCTTACCCTTGTAAGGTAGTGACAGGAGATTGGACTTGGAAGAAACAGTTGACCAAGATTTTAGCTACAGAGCCCTGCGGCTTGGACAGTGAAGCTAGACATTTTGGCCCTGAGTCTAATGACTTGCATGTTAGCATCAGAGATAAAGAAATTGGCTAGTTTGAGAGCCTTAATACTATCTTGGATCTCCTCCAATGGAGTCTCTTCTAATATCAATTCAAACAAAGCATCGCACCAATAAGATGCTGTACTTGTCACTGTGGCAATACAAACCGCAGGTTGCCATTGAAGACCATACATTTTCTTTAATAAGCTTCCAGGTTTTTGTCCATGGGATCCTTAAAAGAACAGCTATCCTCAATATGAATCGTGGTTCTCTTATCCAGAGTAGAAATAGCCCCTTCTACTTTAGGCACTGTGCGCCATGAGTCTCAAATAGAGTCAGCAAACATTGTTTTAAAAAGAGGAGACAGAGAGAAAGGAATCCCAGTTTTCTCTCATTCCTATGAAATGATCTCCGACACACGGTCTGGAACAGGAAACACTTCCATGGAAGAAGGAACATCATAGTATTTGTTAAGCTTACTAGATTTCTTAGGTTTGACAGCGACAGAAGCATCCAAGTCGTCCAAAGTAGCCAAAACCTCCTTAAGCAGTAAATGGTGTTAAAATTTACCTCTTCAGAATCAGACAAATGATTTATACTGTCAGAATCTGAGATTTCACCCTCAGAGGCTACCAAGATATCCTCCTCATCAGACTTATGAAGGAGGTCAACATTCGCAGCAGCAGATGGGACAGACACCTTACTATAAGAAAAATGCTTAGTTTTCCTCTTGCGCTTCCCTGTCATGGGAAAAGCAGATAAAGCCACACATACCGCAGAAGATATCTGTGCAGCAAAATCTGTGCAGCAAATATACTTCTCCAGGAGACTGAGAGGAACTGCAGGGCACTGTATGTGAAGCTGTGAAGGCTTGGGACGTTTAAGGAGAAAGCTGTGGCATTGCGTGAACAGCATCATCCTGAGAGACACCAGGCTCAGAAGAGAGAAATTTATCTTTAAGCTTTAGGGTCTTAGCTAAACAAGATGAGCAAAATTGCATAGGTAAAACAATTTGGGCCTCTAAACATAATAAGCATTTATCAAATGACCCAGACTCCTGTTCAATGTCCATATATAGGAGATTAGCCCCAAAATAAAATGACACAGAAAAAAAAATGCTATCCTTTTAAGAAGGAACTGCTTCAAAGCGCCACAATGCTAGGAGTTTACAAAAAAACAAAACAAATCTCTACACCCCAGAGAGACTGAGGTGTCCTACCGTATCACTAGTAAGTTAAAGAGGACAAGTGAAGAGCTCTACCAACGTAACGTGCAGCTGCTGCCAAGGAGATCTCACTGAAGTCGACACTGCTCCATTCAGCATACAGACAGAAGAGCGTTGTGTCACATGATTGGCAGATCAGAAACTGCGCAAAAGTGAAAGCTTGCGAACCCCAGTGAAGCCATTAAACAGCCCAAATATGTCCCAAGTTCAGAAAAATACAGTTAAAACTTGAAAGTGCAAGTCTCCAATACCTAGAAGACAAAAGCACTTACCTGCATATCCAGCTGTTGGGCAAGAAGACAGCTTACAAGGTGCGAAAGGACACATACTCTGTAGAAAAAGAAAGAGCAGAGTAACCAACTCTGGCTTTCTATGAGAATGTCAGCAAGGACAACCTCAACACTTTCTAACTGCTTAAAAGCCACCACTACTCTTACTCAAGAGATTGACGTGGACACAGCTAACCCCAATCCTTGCTTGCAGAGAAAAGTACCCATAAAAGGAATAAAATTCTTCAGACACCAACTTCACCTTCTCCATTGATAGAGGCAAAGAGAATGACTGGGGTATATGGGTAAGGGAAGTGACACTTAACAACTTTGCTGGGGTGCTCTTGTCCAGGAGTGAATATCCCACTAGTAATTGGAATGACGTTGTGGACTCTCCATGTCTTAGGAAAGAAAATGGGTGGGCCTTGTAGACGCTCACCACCATGAAATAAATTAATTTATCAGGTATATGAAAGAAAACAAATTACGTTTTCTTTCATATAGGTGGTGAGAGTCCATTAGCTTGTTACGGATGGTATATAATATCCAAGATGTGGAAGTCCACGAGTAACAATGGGAAGGATAAAATAAAAACAGCTATTTCCGCTAAGAAATGAAATCCAAAAAATAATTACGTTTCTTTAAAATTCAAAAAACTTAAATCATAGGCACTAGAATAAAACTGAGACAGCTGCCTGAGGAACCTTTCTACCAAAAGGTGTATTTATAGGCATTTGAGGTTTGGGAAACTTTGCCTCCTCCTGGTAGGATCGTGTATCCCATCAGTAACAAAGCTCTTGGACTCTCGCCACCTGTATGAAAGAAAATGAAAAATGAAATCTACATCACTTGTTGTAAATAAAATCCCCTACACTTGTTGTGCAGTCTATGTACCTCCTCTTATCGAATGCAGTAACCTGAGCAGAGAAAAAGACACCTGCTGCGCTGAAAATATATGCAGTAACCGGAGCTGAAAACACATGCAGCTGTGCTAAAAAATGGCTGCCATCTACTGAGGGGTTGTGAAAACTAGAGCGCAACTCAGCTGCACGGTGGAAAAAACATAATTTATGTAAGAACTTACCTGATAAATTCATTTCTTTCATATTAGCAAGAGTCCATGAGCTAGTGACGTATGGGATATACATTCCTACCAGGAGGGGCAAAGTTTCCCAAACCTCAAAATGCCTATAAATACACCCCTCACCACACCCACAATTCAGTTTAACGAATAGCCAAGAAGTGGGGTGATAAAAAAGTGCAAAAGCATATAAAATAAGGAATTGGAATAATTGTGCTTTATACAAAAATCATAACCACCACAAAAAAAGGGCGGGCCTCATGGACTCTTGCTAATATGAAAGAAATGAATTTATCAGGTAAGTTCTTACATAAATTATGTTTTCTTTCATGTAATTAGCAAGAGTCCATGAGCTAGTGACGTATGGGATAATGATTACCCAAGATGTGGATCTTTCCACACAAGAGTCACTAGAGAGGGAGGGTAAAATAAAGACAGCCAATTCCTGCTGAAAATAATCCACACCCAAAATAAAGTTTAATGAAAAACATAAGCAGAAGATTCAAACTGAAACCGCTGCCTGAAGTACTTTTCTACCAAAAACTGCTTCAGAAGAGGAAAATACATCAAAATGGTAGAATTTAGTAAAAGTATGCAAAGAGGACCAAGTTGCTGCTTTGCAAATCTGATCAATCGAAGCTTCATTCCTAAACGCCCAGGAAGTAGAAACTGACCTAGTAGAATGAGCTGTAATCCTTTGAGGCGGAGTTTTACCCGACTCAACATAGGCAAGATGAATTAAAGATTTCAACCAAGATGCCAAAGAAATGGCAGAAGCTTTCTGGCCTTTTCTAGAACCGGAAAAGATAACAAATAGACTAGAAGTCTTACGGAAAGACTTAGTAGCTTCAACATAATATTTCAAAGCTCTAACATCATCCAAAGAATGCAACGATTTCTCCTTAGAATTCTTAGGATTAGGACATAATGAAGGAACCACAATTTCTCTACTAATGTTGTTGGAATTCACAACTTTAGGTAAAAAATCAAAAGAAGTTCGCAACACTGCCTTATCCTGATGAAAAATCAGAAAATGAGACTCACAAGAAAGAGCAGATAATTCAGAAACTCTTCTGGCAGAAGAGATTGCCAAAAGGAACAAAACTTTCCAAGAAAGTAATTTAATGTCCAATGAATGCAAAGGTTCAAACGGAGGAGCTTGAAGAGCCCCCAGAACCAAATTCAAACTCCAAGGAGGAGAAATTGACTTAATGACAGGTTTTATACGAACCAAAGCTTGTACAAAACAATGAATATCAGGAAGAATAGCAATCTTTCTGTGAAAAAGAACAGAAAGAGCAGAGATTTGACCTTTCAAGGAACTTGCGGACAAACCCTTATCTAAACCATCCTGAAGAAACTGTAAAATTCTCGGTATTCTAAAAGAATGCCAAGAAAAATGATGAGAAAGACACCAAGAAATATAAGTCTTCCAGACTCTATAATATATCTCTCTAGATACAGATTTACGCGCCTGTAACATAGTATTAATCACAGAGTCAGAGAAACCTCTTTGACCAAGAATCAAGCGTTCAATCTCCATACCTTTAAATTTAAGGATTTCAGATCCTGATGGAAAAAAGGACCTTGCGACAGAATGTCTGGTCTTAACGGAAGAGTCCACGGTTGGCAAGAGGCCATCCGGACCAGATCCGCATATCAAAACCTGTGAGGCCATGCCGGAGCTACCAGCAGAACAAACGAGCATTCCTTCAGAATCTTGGAGATTACTCTTGGAAGAAGAACTAGAGGCGGAAAGATATAGGCAGGATGATACTTCCAAGGAAGTGATAATGCATCCACTGCCTCCGCCTGAGGATCCCGGGATCTGGACAGATACCTGGGAAGTTTCTTGTTTAGATGAGACGCCATCAGATCTATTTCTGGAAGTTCCCACATTTGAACAATCTGAAGAAATACCTCTGGGTGAAGAGACCATTCGCCCGGATGCAACGTTTGGCGACTGAGATAATCCGCTTCCCAATTGTCTATACCTGGAATATGAACCGCAGAGATTAGACAGGAGCTGGATTCCGCCCAAACCAGAATTCGAGATACTTCTTTCATAGCCAGAGGACTGTGAGTCCCTCCTTGATGATTGATGTATGCCACAGTTGTGACATTGTCTGTCTGAAAACAAATGAACGATTCTCTCTTCAGAAGAGGCCAAGACTGAAGAGCTCTGAAAATTGCACGGAGTTCCAAAATATTGATCGGTAATCTCACCTCCTGAGATTCCCAAACTCCTTGTGCCGTCAGAGATCCCCACACAGCTCCCCAACCCGTGAGACTTGCATCTGTTGAAATTACAGTCCAGGTCGGAAGCACAAAAGAAGCCCCCTGAATTAAACGATTGTGATCTGTCCACCACGTTAGAGAGTGTCGTACAATCGGTTTTAAAGATATTATTTGAGATATCTTTGTGTAATCCTTGCACCATTGATTCAGCATACAGAGCTGTAGAGGTCGCATGTGAAAATGAGCAAAGGGGATCGCGTCCGATGCAGCAGTCATAAGACCTAGAATTTCCATGCATAAGGCTACCGAAGGGAATGATTGTGACTGAAGGTTTCTACAAGCTGAAATCAATTTTAGACGTCTCTTGTCTGTTAAAGACAGAGTCATGGACACTTAATCTATCTGGAAACCCAGAAAGGTCACCCTTGTCTGAGGAATCAATGAACTTTTTGGTAAATTGATCCTCCAACCATGATCTTGAAGAAACAACACAAGTCGATTCGTATGAGATTCTGCTAAATGTAAAGACTGAGCAAGTACCAAGATATCGTCCAAATAAGGAAATACCACAATACCCTGTTCTCTGATTACAGACAGAAGGGCACCGAGAACCTTTGTAAAAATTCTTGGAGCTGTAGCTAGGCCAAACGGCAGAGCCACAAACTGGTAATGCTTGTCCAGAAAAGAGAATCTCAGGAACTGATAATGATCTGGATGAATCGGAATATGCAGATATGCATCCTGTAAATCTATCGTGGACATATAATGCCCTTGCTGAACAAAAGGCAAGATAGTCCTTACAGTTACCATTTTGAACGTAGGTATCCTTACATAACGATTCAATATTTTTAGATCCAGAACTGGTCTGAAGGAATTCTCCTTCTTTGGTACAATGAAGAGATTTGAATAAAACCCCATCCCCTGTTCCGGAACTGGAACTGGCATAATTACTCCAGCTAACTCTAGATCTGAAACACAATTCAGAAATGCTTGAGCTTTCACTGGATTTACTGGGACACGGGAAAGAAAAAATCTCTTTGCAGGAGGTCTCATCTTGAAACCAATTCTGTACCCTTCTGAAACAATATTCTGAATCCAAAGATTGTGAACAGAATTGAACCAAATTTCTTTGAAAAAACGTAACCTGCCCCCTACCAGCTGAGCTGGAATGAGGGCCGCACCTTCATGTGGACTTAGAAGCAGGCTTTGCCTTTCTAGCAGGCTTGGATTTATTCCAGACTGGAGATGGTTTCCAAACTGAAACTGCTCCTGAGGATGAAGGATCAGGCTTTTGTTCTTTGTTGAAACGAAAGGAACGAAAACGATTATTAGCCCTGTTTTTACCCTTAGATTTTTTATCCTGTGGTAAAAAAGTTCCTTTCCCACCAGTAACAGTTGAGATAATAGAATCCAACTGAGAACCAAATAATTTGTTACCCTGGAAAGAAATGGAAAGTAGAGTTGATTTAGAAGCCATATCAGCATTCCAAGTCTTAAGCCATAAAGCTCTTCTAGCTAAAATAGCTAGAGACATAAACCTGACATCAACTCTAATAATATCAAAAATGGCATCACAGATAAAATTATTAGCATGCTGAAGAAGAATAATAATATTATGAGAATCATGATCTGTTACTTGTTGCACTAAAGTTTCCAACCAAAAAGTTGAAGCTGCAGCAACATCAGCCAATGATATAGCAGGTCTAAGAAGATTACCTGAACACAGATAAGCTTTTCTTAGAAAGGATTCAATTTTCCTATCTAAAGGATCCTTAAAGGAAGTACCATCTGACGTAGGAATAGTAGTACGTTTAGCAAGGGTAGAAATAGCCCCATCAACTCTAGGGATTTTGTCCCAAAATTCTAATCTGTCAGACGGCACAGGATATAATCGCTTAAAACGTTTAGAAGGAGTAAATGAATTACCCAATTTATGCCATTCTTTGGAAATTACTTCAGAAATAGCATTAGGAACAGGAAAAACTTCTAGAATAACCACAGGAGATTTAAATACCTTATCTAAACGTTTAGAATTAGTATCAAGAGGACCAGAATCCTCTATTTCTAAAGCAATTAGTACTTCTTTAAGTAAAGAACGAATAAATTCCATTTTAAATAAATATGAAGATTTATCAGCATCAATCTCTGAGACAGAATCCTCTGAACCAGAAGAATCATCAGAATCAGAATGATGATGTTCATTTAAAAATTCATCTGTAGGGAGAGAAGTTTTAAAAGATTTTTTATGTTTACTAGAAGGAGAAATAACAGACATAGCCTTCTTGATGGATTCAGAAACAAAATCTCTTATGTTATCAGGAACATTCTGCACCTTAGATGTTGAAGGAACTGCAACAGGCAATGGTACTTTACTAAAGGAAATATTATCTGCATTAACAAGTTTGTCATGACAATTAATACAAACAACAGCCGGAGGAATAGCTACCAAAAGTTTACAGCAGATACACTTAGCTTTGGTAGGTCCAGCACTAGACAGCGATATTCCTGAAGTATCTTCTGACTCAGATGCAACGTGAGACATCTTGCAATATGTAAGAGAAAAAACAACATATAAAGCAAAATTGATCAAATTCCTTAAATGACAGTTTCAGGAATGGGAAAAAATGCCAAAGAACAAGCTTCTAGCAACCAGAAGCAATGAAAAATTAGACTTAAATAATGTGGAGACAAAAGCGACGCCCAAATTTTTTTAGCGCCAAATAAGACGCCCACATTATTTGGCGCCTAAATGCTTTTGGCACCAAAAATGACGCCACTTCCGGAACGCCGACATTTTTGGCGCAAAATAACGTCAAAAAATGATGCAACTTACGTGTCGCCGGAAACGGAAAAGATTTTTTTTTGCGCCAAAAAAGTCAGCGCCAAGAATGACGCAATAAAATGAAGCATTTTCAGCCCCCGCGAGCCTAACAGCCCACAGGGAAAAAAGAGTCAAATTTTTGAAGGTAAGAAAAAATGATTAATTCAAATGCATTATCCCAAATATGAAACTGACTGTCTGAAAATAAGGAATGTTGAACATTCTGAGTCAAGGCAAATAAATGTTTGAATACATATATTTAGAACTTTATAAACAAAGTGCCCAACCATAGCTTAGAGTGTCACAGAAAATAAGATTTACTTACCCCAGGACACTCATCTACATGTTTGTAGAAAGCCAAACCAGTACTGAAACGAGAATCAGTAGAGGTAATGGTATATAAATAAGAGTATATCGTCGATCTGAAAAGGGAGGTAAGAGATGAATCTCTACGACCGATAACAGAGAACCTATGAAATAGACCCCGTAGAAGGAGATCACTGCATTCAAATAGGCAATACTCTCCTCACATCCCTCTGACATTCACTGCACGCTGAGAGGAAAATCGGGCTCCAACTTGCTGCGGAGCGCATATCAACGTAGAATCTAGCACAAACTTACTTCACCACCTCCATAGGAGGCAAAGTTTGTAAAACTGAATTGTGGGTGTGGTGAGGGGTGTATTTATAGGCATTTTGAGGTTTGGGAAACTTTGCCCCTCCTGGTAGGAATGTATATCCCATACGTCACTAGCTCATGGACTCTTGCTAATTACATGAAAGAAAATGTTAACACTGGAGCTGCTGGACTGAGTCACACTGCACTACCAATAGTGGAGAAAACTAAACAAAATTGATTTCCTAACATTAAACAGAATAAATATACTGCACTGTGTATTTGCCCCCGTATAACATGCCCTGTCCAAATATTAATCCTTAGGTGCAAGTAGCAATGTAAATATGCACAAACATAAATAAATGCAGACAATGTAAACACAAAATACACATATAAACCTTCAGTCACAATACTGTCTGTGCTTCCCTGTGACCCAGAGCAAATGGCTATGTTGTTAAGAACCCTGTACTTACTAATAGCCTGTGGGCTATGTGAGTGTGCATACTTTCCTGACAGACACTGACTCCACTGAGTTTACTAAAACTGAAGAATTTCTGCCTCAGTAGAGAGCCAATCTAGTACTATGTAAAAACCGCAAAGCATATGCCAAAGGAGTAAAACGACAATGGCAAACAGAAGGAGGCAAAGGACCAGTACCTGCAATATCTGTGGAAGGCTACAATCAAAAATGTCTGTAGAAGATTATCTTTTTTTAGCCTTAGTACTCTATACACCCCTTTTTTATCTTGCCTTCCAAACAGGAATAATGGGTTAATAAACCATTTTCAACAAAAAAAAAAAAAAAAACTAGAGCACCTCACTTCTTCACCCACTCCTGTGGAGGCAAAGATGAAAACAGAGTTACAGGGAAAAGGGAGTGTCTTAAAGCTTTTGTGGTGTTGGGTTTGTTTACCTCCTTCTGGTGGACAGGTGTTAAATCCCACATGTAAGGACTCGTGTTAACTTACTACCTTAAGAATGAAACCTTAACGCCCAGGAAGCACTTTATTCAGTATCTTTATAATGTGTTAAACAAGCTAAAAATTCACAGTTATTTATACTTTTTAAGTTAAATAATTGATGAACATAGGAAAAGTTGCTGCTTATAGCACTTGCAGAACAAAAACTAAAATTTTAAAGAAATTAAGGTTCAAGATTTTATAGCTGTAATTCTAGACTGGATAACAATTTTGATTTTTTTACTGCACTGATACTAAATTGACAGAACAAATTAAATCTGTCCCACTGCTTAAGTTTTCAAGACTTACCCTGCCTTATTACATTCATTATTTAGCCTTCTTAAAAGGATATTAAACCCAATTGTTTTCTTTCATGATTCAGATAAAGCAGGCAATTTTAAATAACTTTCTAATTTACTTCCATTATTAAATTTTCCTAATTCTCTTGGTATCTTATGTTGAAAAGTAGGGACATAAGCTCAGGAGAGTGCATGTCTGTAGCACTATATGGCAGCAGTTTTGCAAGAATGCTATCCCTTTGCAGGCACACTAGATGGCAGCACTATTTCCTGCCATGTAGTGCTCCAGACATCTACCTAGATGCCTCTTCAACAGAGAATACTATAAGAACAAAGCAAATATTACAATAGAAGTAAATTGTAAACTTTATTTAAATTGTATGCTCTGTCTGAATCAAAAAATAAAATATTTGGGTTTCATATCCCTGTAAGTCTTGCAGTAACAATGGCAGCTAACCTTTTTTACTTTGTAAAGATGTTCCTACAAGACTTTAGAACCTTGCTAAAGAAATACTTCTGACATTCTATCCAGGATTTTATTACCTTGACCACTAGGCTCAGAAGGCATCTGTGGAAGTAAAACACAAGTCAATATCTTCTCTCCAGTTTCAGGATCTGTGTCCGTCTGAAAGGTGAGCAGGGGCTGAGACTGGTTGTCAGAGAGCCATAAAGCCTTCAACTTCAGTGAGGTCAAAGATAAAGGCAAATGTGTCAACCTATGTAAAATTAAATATGTTAATACTTTAGTATTTTAACAATGAAACATTTTAATAATATCACAAAATAAATATATCATGTTCCAGTAAATGTATTGTAGTTAGAAGCAGTAATCTTCTCCACTAAAAGGGACGGTGGGCCCTACAATGGAGGGAAACAAATTTAAGGAAGAGGGAGGGAAGGATGGGGAGCTACACTACAGAAAAAAGGTGGGGTTGGGGGCCAAAACTGATGAACGCTGGATGGAGGGGGGGTAGGGGGACCACTACAGTTAAAAAAATAAAATAAGTATAGGTACTGGGCAGACAGCTGCCAGTATTAAAGATGGCTGTAATTAGTGGGAGGGGGATGATCAGGGAGGGTTGAGGAGGATCACTGCACTGCAGAAAAAAACAAAAACTGCACACTGGCAGACTGTCCTAACTTGGTGGTGACCAGTGGGGGGGAGAGGAAGGGAAGAGAGCTGTTTTGAAGGGTACTCTCTACACTGCCGCTAAAATTAATCTTGCAAGCTACCTGAGTAACCCCTTCGCTGCCAAGAATAATAGAAGCATGGTGTGCATCTGCAATTAGCGGCATTCTTGTTATCAAAAAGTAATGGCAAAGCCATGTATATATGCTATTTCTGAACAAATGGGATCCAACAGAAGCTTTTACAATAATTTGTGTCATGATTGCACAAGCGGTATGTCAATTTCAATAAAAAACCCAAAAGTTTGTGAAAATGTTAATTTATTTTTATAAGATTGCATTTGGCGCTGAAATGGTTGCATCAAATATACCAAAATGGGCCTAGATCAATACCTTGCATTGTCTATTGTCAAAAAAAGAAAGAAATATATATATATATATATATCTGGTGAAAAGAGTTTATAGTCTGCGCCTTTCTTCTGCGGTATACAAAGTTGTGGGGCAAGAAACACCCCCTATATCTAAGGACTTACTTCAGATAACCTCAATCCGTATGAGGTAAGTGATCACCAGAGTATAGATGTTATTCCAGGATCAGTGCAGGTTGTCATCCGTAAGCTGATTCACTGATGTAAGTGAAACAATATATCCAATGTGCTGTGAAACCGGGTTGAGTGCAGAATCTCCGGCGATGTTTTATCCAGAAAGAATGACCAGGGCGGAGGCTCAGGCCAATGGCAGCCGCTTTGTCTTAACTCTCAAATTCCACTTTATCCCAGTCAGTGAACTCAAAGGAAACAGGATGAGACCGACTGTGCTCTTGCCTGATATTTATACGTCACTTAATAGAACTAATACAGCGCGGATATCTCGTCTTTTTTACACACATATATATATATATATATATATATATATATATTTCTTTTTTTTGACAACTACATAAAAAGCCAAGGCTATATTTCTGTTTAAATGGAGTGATAGCAACAATGCTAAAAATTCTCCATTATTTTGGGCAAGTTCTTCTCTGAAATTCCCAGTAGCAAAGGGGTTAAACTGACATAAAAGTAAACTTAAAACACACAGAAGGATGTTCACAATATGCTGTGTTTGCAAAAATGGTTTATAGAAAAGCTGTCACAGGTTTTAATCATTTTTCTTGGGCAAGCGACCAACAAAGTTTTGGGGGTGACATCATGTGAAATTACCAGCACTCGGAATATGTGCAAACGTTAGATGTGTACACATGTGGCCTGTCAGTATATACTCAGTAGGCAAGTTACTCCAAAAAAGCTACAATAACGTTTTAAGATAATTTTTGCAAACATTTCAGTGTGCATTTCAATTTCTTATTAAACGTGTTATAGTTTTTAAATAACATAATTTATGTAAGAACTTACCTGATAAATTTATTTCTTTCATATTAGCAAGAGTCCATGAGCTAGTGACGTATGGGATATACATTCCTACCAGGAGGGGCAAAGTTTCCCAAACCTCAAAATGCCTATAAATACACCCCTCACCACACCCACAAATCAGTTTAACGAATAGCCAAGAAGTGGGGTGATAAGAAAAAAGTGTGAAGCATAAATATAAGGAATTGGAATAATTGTGCTTTATACAAAAAAATCATAACCACCACAAAAAAAGGGTGGGCCTCATGGACTCTTGCTAATATGAAAGAAATGAATTTATCAGGTAAGTTCTTACATAAATTATGTTTTCTTTCATGTAATTAGCAAGAGTCCATGAGCTAGTGACGTATGGGATAATGACTACCCAAGATGTGGATCTTCCACGCAAGAGTCACTAGAAAGGGAGGGATAAAATAAAGACAGCCAATTCCGCTGAAAAAAATCCACACCCAAAAATAAAGTTTAAATCTTATAAAGAAAAAAACTGAAAATATAAGCAGAAGATTCAAACTGAAACAGCTGCCTGAAGTACTTTTCTACCAAAGACAGCTTCAGAAGAAGAAAACACAACAAAATGGTAGAATTTAGTAAAAGTATGCAAAGAAGACCAAGTTGCTGCTTTGCAAATCTGATCAACCGAAGCTTCATTCCTAAACGCCCAGGAAGTAGAAACTGACCTAGTAGAATGAGCTGTAATCCTTTGAGGCGGAGTTTTACCCGACTCTACATAAGCATGATGAATTAAAGATTTCAACCAAGATGCCAAAGAAATGGCAGAGGCCTTCTGACCTTTCCTAGAACCGGAAAAGATAACAAATAGACTAGAAGTCTTTCGGAAATTCTTAGTAGCTTCAACATAATATTTCAAAGCTCTAACTACATCCAAAGAATGCAATGATTTCTCCTTAGAATTCTTAGGATTAGGACATAATGAAGGAACCACAATTTCTCTACTAATGTTGTTGGAATTCACAACCTTAGGTAAAAATTTAAGAGAAGTTCGCAACACCGCCTTATCCTGGTGAAAAATCAGAAAAGGAGACTCACAAGAAAGAGCAGATAATTCAGAAACTCTTCTGGCAGAAGAGATGGCCAAAAGGAACAAAACTTTCCAAGAAAGTAATTTAATGTCCAATGAATGCATAGGTTCAAACTGAGGAGCTTGAAGAGCCCTCAGAACCAAATTCAAACTCCAAGGAGGAGAAATTGACTTAATGACAGGTTTTATACGAACCAAAGCTTGTACAAAACAATGAATATCAGGAAGATTAGCAATCTTTCTGTGAAAAAGAACAGAAAGAGCAGAGATTTGTACTTTCAAGGAACTTGCAGACAAACCTTTATCCAAACCATCCTGAAGAAACTGTAAAATTCTCGGAATTCCAAAAGAATGCCAGGAAAAATGATGAGAAAGACACCAAGAAATATAAGTCTTCCAGACTCTATAATATATCTCCCTAGATACAGATTTATGATCTTGTAACATAGTATTAATCACAGAGTCAGAGAAACCTCTTTGACTAAGAATCAAGCGTTCAATCTCCATACCTTTAAATTTAAGGATTTGAGATCCTGATGGAAAAAAGGACCTTGCGACAGAAGGTCTGGCCTTAACGGAAGAGTCCACGGTTGGCAAGAGGCCATCCGGACAAGATCCGCATACCAAAACCTGTGAAGCCATGCTGGAGCTACCAGCAGAACAAACGAGCATTCCTTCAGAATCTTGGAGATTACTCTTGGAAGAAGAACTAGAGGCGGAAAGATATAGGCAGGATGATACTTCCAAGGAAGTGACAATGCATCCACTGCTACCGCTTGAGGATCCCTGGATCTGGACAGATACCTGGGAAGTTTCTTGTTTAGATGAGAGGCCATCAAATCTATTTCTGGAAGCCCCCACATTTGAACAATCTGAAGAAATACCTCTGGGTGAAGAGACCATTCGCCCGGATGTAACGTTTGGCGACTGAGATAATCCGCTTCCCAATTGTCTATACCTGGGATATGAACCACAGAAACTAGACAGGAGCTGGATTCCGCCCATACCAGAATTTGAGATACTTCTTTGATAGCCAGAGGAGTGTGAGTCCCTCCTTGATGATTGATGTATGCCACAGTTGTGATATTGTCTGTCTGAAAACAAATGAACGATTCTCTCTTTAGAAGAGGCCAAGACTGAAGAGCTCTGAAAATTGCACGGAGTTCCAAAATATTGATCGGTAATCTCACCTCCTGAGATTCCCAAACCCCTTGTGCTGTCAGAGACCCCCACACAGCTCCTCAACCTGTAAGACTTGCATCTGTTGAAATTACAGTCCAGGTCGGAAGAACAAAAGAAGCCCCCTGAACTAAACGATGGTGATCTGTCCACCACGTCAGAGAGTGTCCTACAATCGGTTTTAAAGATATTAATTGAGATATCTTTGTGTAATCCCTGCACCACTGGTTCAGCATACAGAGCTGAAGAGGCCGCATGTGAAAACAAGCAAAGGGGATCGCGTCCGATGCAGCAGTCATAAGACCTAGAATTTCCATGCATAAGGCTACCGAAGGGAATGATTGTGACTGAAGGTTTCGACAAGCTGATATCAATTTTAGACGTCTCTTGTCTGTCAAAGATAGAGTCATGGACACTGAATCTATCTGGGAACCTAAAAAAGTTACCTGTGTCTGAGGAATAAATGAACTTTTTGGTAAATTGATCCTCCAACCATGATGTTGAAGAAACAACACAAGTCGATTCGTATGAGATTCTGCTAAATGTGAAGACTGAGCAAGTACCAAGATATCGTCCAAATAAGGAAATACCACAATACCCTGTTCTCTGATTACAAACAGAAGGGCACCGAGAACCTTTGTAAAAATTCTTGGAGCTGTAGCTAGGCCAAACGGCAGAGCCACAAACTGTTAATGCTTGTCTAGGAAAGAGAATCTCAGAAACTGATAGTGATCTGGATGAATCGGAATATGCAGATATGCATCCTGTAAATCTATTGTAGACATATAATGCCCTTGCTGAACAAAAGGCAGGATAGTCCTTACAGTTACCAGTTTGAATGTTGGTATCCTTACATAACGATTCAATATTTTTAGATCAAGAACTGGTCTGAAGGAATTCTCCTTCTTTGGTACAATGAAGAGATTTGAATAAAACCCCAGTCCCTGTTCCAGAACTGGAACTGGCATAATTACTCCAGCCAACTCTAGATCTGAAACACATTTCAGAAATGTTTGAGCCTTCGCTGGGTTTACTGGGACACGGGAAAGAAAAAATCTCTTTGCAGGAGGCCTTATCTTGAAGCCAATTCTGTACCCTTCTGAAACAATGTTCTGAATCCAAAGATTGTGAACGGAATTGATCCAAATTTCTTTGAAAAAACGTAATCTGCCCCCTACCAGCTGAGCTGGAATGAGGGCCGCACCTTCATGTGGACTTAGGAGCTGGCTTTGATTTTCTAAAAGGCTTGGATTTATTCCAGACTGGAGATGGTTTCCAAACTGATACCGCTCCTGTGGGTGAAGGATCAGGCTTTTGTTCCTTATTGTGACAAAAGGAACGAAAACGATTATTAGACCTAAATTTACCTTTAGATTTTTTATCCTGTGGTAAAAAAGTTCCGTTCCCTCCAGTAACAGTTGAGATAATAGAATCCAACTGAGAACCAAACAATTTATTACCCTGGAAAGAAAGGGAAAGCAGAGTAGACTTAGAAGACATATCAGCATTCCAAGTTTTAAGCCATAAAGCTCTTCTAGCTAAAATAGCTAGAGACATATACCTGACATCAACTCTAATGATATCAAAGATGGCATCACAAATAAAATTATTAGCATGTTGTAGAAGAATAATAATGCTATGAGAATTATGATCTGTTACTTGTTGCGCTAAAGCTTCTAACCAAAAAGTTGAAGCTGCAGCAACATCTGCTAAAGATATAGCAGGTCTAAGAAGATTACCTGAACACAAGTAAGCTTTTCTTAGAAAGGATTCAATTTTCCTATCTAAAGGATCCTTAAAGGAAGTACCATCTGCCGTAGGAATAGTAGTATGCTTAGCAAGAGTAGAGACAGCCCCATCAACCTTAGGGATTTTGTCCCAAAACTCTAATCTGTCAGATGGCACAGGATATAATTGCTTAAAACGTTTAGAAGGAGTAAATTAATTACCCAAATTATTCCATTCCCTGGAAATTACTTCTGAAATAGCACTAGGGACAGTAAAAACTTCTGGAATAACTTAAGATTTAAAAACCTTATCTAAACGTTTAGATTTAGTATCAAGAGGACCAGAATCCTCAATTTCTAATGCAATTAGGACTTCTTTAAGTAAAGAACAAATAAATTCCATTTTAAATAAATATGAAGATTTATCAGCATCAACCTCTGAAACAGAATCCTCTGAACCAGAAGAACCATTATCAGAATCAGAATGATGATGTTCATTTAAAAATTCATCTGAAAAATGAGAAGTTTTAAAAGACTTTTTACGTTTACTAGAAGGAGGAATAACAGACATAGCCTTCTTAATGAATTTAGAAACAAAATCTCTTATGTTATCAGGAACACTCTGAGTATTAGATGTTGACGGAACAGCAACAGGTAATGTAACAGTACTAAAGGAAATATTATCTGCATTAACAAGTTTGTCATGACAAACAGTACAAACAACAGCTGGAGGAACAGATACCATAAGTTTACAGCAGATACACTTAGCTTTGGTAGCTCCAGCACCAGGCAGCGATTTTCCAGAAGTATCTTCTGACTCAGTTTCAACGTGGGACATCTTGCAATATGTAATAGAAAAAACAACATATAAAGCAAAATTGATCAAATTCCTTAAATGACAGTTTCAGGAATGGGAAAAAATGCCAGTGAACAAGCTTCTAGCAACCAGAAGCAATAAATAATGAGACTTAAATAATGTGGAGACAATAGTGACGCCCATATTTTTTTTAGCGCCAAAAATGACGCCCACATTATTTGTCACCTAAATGCTTTTGGCGCCAAAAATGACGCCACATCCGGAATGCCGACACCTTTGGCGCAAAAGAACGTAAAAAATGACGCAACTTCCGGCGACACGTATGACGCCGGAAACAGAAAAAAAAATTTGCGCCAAAAAAGTCAGCGCCAAGAATGACGCAATAAAATGAAGCATTTTCAGCCCCCGCGGGCATAACAGCCCACAGGAAAAAAGTCAAATTTTAAGGTAAGAAAAAAATTGATTTATTCATATGCATTATCCCAAATATGAAACTGACTGTCTGAAATAAGGAATGTTGAACATCCTGAGTCAAGGCAAATAAATGTTTGAATACATATATTTAGAACTTTATAAAAAAAAGTGCCCAACCATAGCTTAGAGTGTCACAGAAAATAAGACTTATTTACCCCAGGACACTCATCTACATGTTGTAGAAAGCCAAACCAGTACTGAAACGAAAATCAGCAGAGGTAATGGTATATAAATAATAGTATATCGTCGATCTGAAAAGGGAGGCAAGAGATGAATCTCTACGACCGATAACAGAGAACCTATGAAATAGACCCGTAGAAGGAGATCATTGAATTCAAATAGGCAATACTCTCCTCACATCCCTCTGACATTCACTGCACACTGAGAGGAAAACCGGGCTCCAACCTGCTGCGGAGCGCATATCAACGTAGAATCTAGCACAAACTTACTTCACCACCTCCATAGGAGGCAAAGTTTGTAAAACTGATTTGTGGGTGTGGTGAGGGGTGTATTTATAGGCATTTTTAGGTTTGGGAAACTTTGCCCCTCCTGGTAGGAATGTATATCCCATACGTCACTAGCTCATGGACTCTTGCTAATTACATGAAAGAAATATAATTATTATTTAATACCCCATAACATCTATGTGCACTAAAAAAAGACAAGAAATCAATTTTAAAGGGACACTGAACCCAAAATTTTTATTTCGTGATTTAGATAGAACATGCAATTTTAAGCAACTTTCTAATTTACTCCTATTATCAAACTCTTATTCAGATGCTAGCCCATTTTTGGTGAACAACCTGGGTTGTCCTTGCTGATTGGACAGCACCAATAAACAAGTGCTGTCCATTGTCTGAACAAAAAATCTGCTGGCTCCTTAGCTTAGATGCCTTCTTTTTCAAATAAAGATAGTAAGAGAATAAAGAAAAATTGATAATAGGAGCAAATTAGTAAATTGCTTAAAATTGCATGCTCTGTCTGAATCATGAAATAAAGAAATTTGTGTTCAGTGTCCCTTTAAGATACATTTTTGAAAAATGTAACATTAGATCTGTTTGTATGTCTTATTCTCTAATATTAAAGATTGATTTCTAATTTTATTCTTAAAATAAAATTGAGAAAAATGTATTCATAGTTCCTACTAATGTTTTTCAAACTAATATAATTTT